>NC_143023.1:50533032-50687199 GCF_057628025.1 Oncorhynchus mykiss | reverse complement strand
TTTTTCTGTAGCAATTTTGAGCAAATTGCTCAAGGACTACGGTTGATTTGTCTGTGAAGATGACGTTATTGAATGTCTCGCCCGGACCGTTCTGCTGTTCTGCTATTCCAAGGATGTGTAACCGAAGAGCGATACCATGAGTGGGCACAGAATACATAGCACTCCCGCTGTGGACGTCTATTTCAGCACCGTTTCGCGGTGCTCTGAGACAAGCATGGAGAAGCGAAAATGTTCAAATATTCCATGCTATTCTTCTTCTTCTTAAAGCTAGGGGGCAGAATTTTCACTTTTGGATAAATAGCGTGCCCAATTTCAACTTCCTGCTACTCATGCCAAGAATATAAGATATGCATATTATACATAGATTTGGATAGAAAACACTGAAGTTTCTAAAACTGTTCGAATCATGTCTGTGTATAACAACTTATGTAGCAGGCAAAACCCCGAGGACTAACTGTTCAGAATTCCCCCCCCCCCCTTAAATGTTACCTCTATTGCCATGGGATATTTCATAGGAACTTATTTTCAGTTCCTACCGCTTCCACTGGATGTCGCCAGTCTTTGGAATTCGGTTGAGGTTATTCCTTTTTGCAATGAAGAAGTAGGCCAACTCTGAACTGGGGACACTTTTGTGAGTTGCGCAAGACGTGAAAAGCAGCGCTGGTTTGTTATCTTTCCTGTATTGAATACAGATTACCCCGTCTACAATTTGATCGATTTATTAACGTTTAAAAATACCTAACGTTGTATTACAAAAGTAATTTGGCAAAGTTTATAGGCAACTTTTGAAATATTTTGTAGTGACATTGTGTTTTTGTAAGCTGGTTTTTCTGGATCAAACACGCTTTATAAATGGGCCTACCCTAGTCACCTTTCTATTGGTGGAGAGTCACGTCATTGAAAAACATATTTTTAGATATACTGTAGGCCTACCATAGGCGAAACGAGTCTCACTAGTGTTGAGTAATGTGCTGTTAAAAATGGTGTAGGTCTTATTTAAAGAGCATATTGAAGTTAGAAGTAATAGGATTTGAAGCAAAAGCCTACAACTATTTTAGCACCATTTCGCGCTGCTCTGAGACAAGCATGGGGACTGGCCTTGATAAATCAATGAGAATTATTTTCACTTAATCTTCATTTGGGTATTGGTTAGACAAGAATTAGAAAATTAGGGTGCAGAAATGATATGCTCTTAGTGTAACCTTTATTTAACTAGGCAATTCAGTTAAGAACAAATTCTTATTTACAAGGACAGCCTATTCCTTACTCCCTGTAGGGAAATTGAACCCGGTCTCCCACGTGACCTGCAGGGATTCTTTAGCTAAATAGCCCATTACTGTACTGCTGACCATCACATTGTACAGCGCCATATTTTCCGTTCCATACTAATGGAAACCCAGAGGATGTTTTTGTTTTTCTTGGAATAGAAAAAACACAATATTAATCAAATGAATTAAGCAAGTAACAGTCAAAAGTTTGGACCCACTACTCATTCCAGGATTATACAATTTTCTACATTGTATAATAATAGTGAAGACATCACAACTATGAAAGAACACATATGATATCAGTTATGAACAAATTCAGATTTACAAGGACAGCCTAGTCCTTCCTCCCAGTTAGTGATTTGAACCCCGGCCTTCTGTAGTACAGACATGGCCTGCTCTCCCTTATGTAAGGAATTAGGAACTTTCCCATGTTTACTAAAGTATTGTCACTTTCGCTGGAATAATTATCGGACCAAACTGTAGCGCGATATGGTTTCCACATAATATTTATTTGAAAACGCACAAAACAACAAAGAAAGAACGAAACAAACAACGAACCGTGACTACAGAGGTGCTAGGTGCACTAACTCAAAACAATATAATACAGGTGGAAAAAATGCTACTTAAATATGATCCCCAATTAGAGACAACGATAGCCAGCTGCCTCTAATTGGGAATCTTACCAAACACCAACACAGAAAAACTAAACTAGAACCCCACATAGAAAATAATAACTAGAAAACCCCCCAGTCATGCCCTGACCTACTCTACCATAGAAAATAAGGTCTCTCTATGGTCAGGACGAGACAAGTATGTATTGTAGACTGCACAGTAGCCTAATAAACAAATACAGGTGGCTTGTATCTTCAAAAGGCTTTAAATGCTTTATTATCCATAACAAAAAGCATATATTACAGTACTGTATTTCTTCATCAGCATCTTTATGCTTTTGTTAACCTGTTGTGACTAGGGGGCAGTATTTTCATTTTTGGAAAAATAACGTTCCCAAAGTAAACGGGATATTTTGTCAGGACAAGATGCTAGATTATGCATATAATTGACAGCTTAGGGTAGAAAACACTCTAAAGTTTCCAAAACTATAAAAATATTGTCTGTGTATAACAAAACTGATATTGCAGGCGAAAGCCTGAGAAATCCAATCCGGAAGTGACTCGTGTTTTGAATGCTCTGCGTTCCGATGCGTCCCTATTGGGCAGTGAATGGGCTATCAACCAGATTCCTTTTTCTACGTATTCCCCAAGGTGTCTACAGCATTGTGACGTAGTTTCACGCCTTTATGTTGAAGAATACCCGTAAGCGGCTACATTGCGCAAGTGGTCACCTGATGGCTCTGAGTGATTATTGTGTAAAATACAGAGGTAGCCATTTCTCCTCTCGCTCCTACTGAAAAACCAATTGTCCTGACCGCAATTTCCGGTCGATTTCTCAGCCAAACGTGAAGAACAAACGGAGCTATTTCGCCTAAAAAAAATATATTTTTGGAAAAAAGGAACATTTGCTATCTAACTGGGAGTCTCTTGAGTGAAAACATCTGAAGCTCATCAAAGGTAAACGATTTAATTTGATTGCTTTTCTGATTTTCGTGACCAAGTTACCTGCTGCTAGCTGGACATAGTGCTATGCTAGGCTATCGATAAACTTACACAAATGCTTGTCTTGCTTTGGCTGTAAAGCATATTTTGAAAATCTGAGATGACAGGGTGATTTAACAACAGGCTAAGCTGTGTTTCAATATATTTCACTTGTGATTTTCATGAATAGGAATATTTTCTAGTAATATTTATGTCCGTTACGTTATGCTAATTACCATAGCTACACAAGCATTTGTGTAAGAGTATTGATAGCTAGCATAGCATTAAGCCTAGCATTCAGCAGGCAACATTTTCACAAAAACAAGAAAAGCATTCAAATAAAATAATTTACCTTTGAAGAACTTCGGATGTTTTCAATGAGGAGACTCTCAGTTAGATAGCAAAAGTTCAGTTTTTCCAAAAATATTATTTGTGTAGGAGAAATCGCTCCGTTTTGTTCATCACGTTTGGCTATGAAAAAAGAAAGAAAATTCAGTCATTAAAACTGTTATATAAATAATCAATTATCAAGCATTACTAGCAGGCCAACGCTCTGGTTAAACCGGATGTCCTCAGATAACTCTGGGCCCAGTATCCTCAGTCAAGTTTAGAGCCTACATGCAATAACATGATTATCCGAAGGACACATGGCTGCCATCACTCAAATATACTCCCCTGTAAACTACAAAGAACATCCTGCAACACTAACGAGCTTAGAGTGCCAAACTATTTCACTGACACTGATCCTTTCATGCACTCCTGCAAAAACAGGAAACACCTGAGCCTAAAGCAGACACTGCCAGTCCCCCTACCTCACACTTCTACCTTGACACACAAACATTTCATCGCACGAACACACACACTTCACTCCCCCCTCTACTGGTCGGGTGCCAAGAGCAGAGGACTCTGCTGTGCACCAATGGGGCTCCTGCTCTGGCTAGAGCAGGCCCGCCTCCAACCTTCACCGACCAGTCAGAAGACAGAACTACAAGAATCAACCTACGTCATTCTATGTACAAAATCCGCTGCACACTCTGTTTAAGCACCCTTTTTCAGCTGACTCCTTCTGAGCCAAATGAACAGGGTCGGTGCACGTTAAACTGCTAGGACAAGATATCTTTGACCTTAATAAACTGCCCTTTTGCTATACTTGATTCCACTCTGTCCAGCGTCTTGATTTGGTCTCTTTCTCTCGTAAGTAAACATCAACACAATGCCAAACCTTTTTCCAAATTAACTCCATAATATCGACAAACATGGCAAACGTTGTTTAGAATCAATCCTCAAGGTGTTTTTCACATATCTATTCGATGATAAATCACTCGTGGCAGTTGGGTTTCTTCTCGGAAGCAAATGGAAAAATACACGCAGCTGGAGATTACGCAATAATTGCGACGGAGGACACCAAGCGAGCACCTGGTAGATGTAGTGTAAAATGGTCAATCTTCCAATGATATGCCTACAAATGCGTCACAATGCTGCAGATACCTTGGGGAAACGATAGAAAGTGTAAGCTCATTCCTGGCGCATTCACAGCCAAATAAGGAGACATTGGAACACAGCGCCTTCAAAATCTGGGGCATTTCCTGCCTGTAGCATCAGCTCTGTGGTACACACAGACAATATCTTTGCAGTTTTGGAAACGTCAGTGTTTTCTTTCCAAAGCTGTCAATTATATGCATAGTCGAGCATCTTTTCGTGACAAAATATCTTGTTTAAAACGGGAACGTTTTTTTTTATCCAAAAATTAAAAGAGCGCCCCCTATATCGAAGAAGTTAATCAATCAATCAGTTATTACAAAAAATGTTTTCAATTCTCTGGTAATGCCAATATGGAAGACAATCAAATTCTTCTCAAAGATGCCCTCTGGTGGTCAAACTAGCAATAACTTGCATTAACAGAAAAAAATGGCTGACAAATAGATAACAGGCAGCAGACTGCAAGGTGTGCCTCAGTATGACAACTTTTAAAGGAGGAACCACTGTACTGTGGTAAAAGGAAAATGTGAATGCTTCTTTAGTCATGAAGACAGTGGAGTAGATGTAGGGAACACTATGGTAGAATGCAAAACAATGTGGGTACTGGAAACTGCAGGAGCTTGAAAATTTGAAAAGGGGCTGATTATGTATAAGAGTGAACGATGCGGAAATATAACTAAAATAGGACCGTCTCTATCAATGTTGAAAACTAAAACAGTGGTACAGCAGACAGTTTCTGGATGTGCGGAAAGAACAAACTCCTAAATGTTTTACCAGCAAAGTGGGCTGGACTATGTGCTTCAGTTAGAGCAATACAACAGGTGACCATTATAAAGTCACAATGAGCAGACTATAAAACAGAGTGAAAAGAGCCTATGAATCTGATCCAAAAGTATACTTAGACACAGTAAGACAGCCTAGAGGAGTTCCTAATGTATACAAAGCAAGAGATGAGATTAAATTGGGAATTGAATCAATATTCCTTTGGATATCACACAACAAAAACCTAGAATGGATAAATTACATTTACTATAACCAACAAAGATTAATTAATTATACTGACTCTGTATTGACAGCTTTGGGAGAACACGTACAGGCCACAAGCAAAATGACATGGCAGAACAGGCAGGTTTTGAATTGGCTCTTAGCCGAGAAAGGTGGATTTTGCATAATGTTTGGAGAAGAATATTGCACCTTCATTCCCAACAACACGGCCCCAGATGGATCATTTATGGAATCTATGACCAAACTGAAAAAATTACGGCAATAAGTAAAGGACAATGCTGGATTTGATACACACGCTTGGGATTGGCTGGACTTAACTTTAGTAAAATGGGGACCAAATATTGCTATCATGATAGGTGTTGTACTGGTGGTCATGCGAATCATCTCCAGGCCTGACTGCCCTTAACCAACACAAAAACATCCTATGGCGTTCTGCATTAGCATTGAACAGCCCCCGTGATATGAAACCTTTTCAGGGAAGCTAGAAACCAATATACACATGCAGTTAGAAAAGCCAAGGCTAGCTTTTTCAAGCAGAAATTTGCTTCCTGGAACGCACACTCAAAAACGTTCTGGGACACTATAAAGTCCATGGAGAATAAGAACACCTCCTCCCAGCTTCCCACTGTACTGAAGATAGGAAACACTGTCACCACCGATAAATACACAAATTGAGAATTTCAATAAGCCTTTTTCTACAGCTGGCCATGCTTTCCACCTGGCTACTGCTACCCCGGTCAACAGCACTGCACCCCCCACAGCAACTCGCCCAAGCCTTCCCCATTTTCCTTCTACCAAATCCAGTCAGCTGATGTTCTGAAAGAGCTGCAAAATCTGGACCCCTACAAATCAGCCAGTCTAGACAATTTGGACCCTTTCTTTCTAAAATGATCTGCCAAAATTGTTGCCACCCCTATTACTAGCCTGTTCAACCTCTCTTTCGTGTCACCTGAGATTCCCAAAGATTGGAAAGCAGCTGCGGTCATCCCCCTCTTCAAAGGGGGGGACACTCTTGACCCAAACTGCTACAGACTTATATCTATCCTACCCTGCCTTTTCTAAGGTCTTCAAAAGCCAAGTCAACAAACAGATTACCGACCATTTCGAATCCCACCATACCTTCTCCGCTATGCAATCTGGTTTCAGAGCTGGTCATGGATGCACCTCAGCAACGCTCAGTTCCTAAACTATATCTTAAACGCCATTGATAAGAAACAATATGGTGCAGCCGTATTCATTGACCTGGCCAAGGCTTTCGACTCTGTCAATCACCACATCCTCATCGGCAGACTCAACGGCCTTGGTTTCTCAAATGATTGCCTCGCCTGGTTCACAAACTACTTCTCTGATAGAGTTCAGTGTGTCAAATTGGAGGGCCTGTTGTCCGGGCCTCTGGCAGTCTCTATGGGGGTGCAACAGGGTTCAATTATTGGACATCAATGATGTCGCTCTTGCTGCTGGTGAGTCTCTGATCCACCTCTACGCAGACGACACCATTCTGTATACTTCTGGCCCTTCTTTGGACACTGTGTTAACTAACCTCCAGACGAGCTTCATTGCCCTACAACTCTCCTTCCGTGGCCTCCAATTGCTCTTAAATACAAGTAAAACTAAATTCATGCTCTTCAACCGATCGCTGCCTGCACCTGTCCGCCTGTCCAACATCACTACTCTGGACGGTTCTGACTTAGAATATGTGGACAACTACAAATACCTAGGTGTCTGGTTAGACTGTAAACTCTCCTTGCAGACTCACATCAAACATCGCCAATCCAAAGTTAAATATAGAATTGGCTTCCTATTTCGCAACAAAGCATCCTTCACTCATGCTGCCAAACATACCCTTGTAAAACTGACCATCCTGCCGATCCTCGACTTCGGCGATGTAATTTACAAAATAGCTGCCAATACCCTACTCAATAAATTGGATGCAGTCTATCACAGTGCCATCCGTTTTGTCACCAAAGCCCTGTATATACTACCCACCACTGTGACCTGTACGCTCTCGTTGGCTGGCCCTCGCTTCATACTAGTCGCCAAACCCACTGGCTCCAGGTCATCTACAAGACCCTGCTAGGTAAAGTCCCCCCTTATCTCAGCTCTCTGGTCACCATAGCAGCACCCACCTGTAGCACACGCTCCAGCAGGTATATCTCTCTGGTCACCCCCAAAACCAATTATTTCTTTGGTCGCCTCTCCTTCCAGTTCTCTGCTGCCAATGACTGGAACGAACTACTAAAATCTCTGAAACTGGAAACACTTATCTCCCTCACTAGCTTTAAGCACCAGCTGTCAGAGCATCTCACAGATTACTGCACCGGTACATAGCCCATCTATAATTTAGCACAAACAACTACCTCTTTCCCTACTGTATTTATTTATTTTGCTACTTTGCACCCCATTATTTCTATCTCTACCTTGCACATTCTTCCACTGCAAATCTACCATTCCAGTGTTTTACTTGCTATATTGTATTTACTTTGCCACCATGGCCTTTTTTTTTTGCCTTTACCTCCCTTATCTCACCTCATTTGCTCACATTGTATATAGACTTATTTTTCTACTGTATTATTGACTCTGTTTGTTTTGCTCCATGTGTAACTCTGTTGTTGTACGTGTCAAACTGCTTTGCTTTATCTTGGCCAGGTCACAATTGTAAATGATAACTTGTTCTCAACTTGCCTACCTGGTTAAATAAAGGTGAAATAAATCAATCATTTTTTTATTGTTGTGTCTTACCACGGTTAAAATCTCTTCTCATACAAACCACAGTGAAGCTGTACACACGGTTATTAATTACTCACCCAGGGGGAAGTTCACCCTAGAGCCACAGGGAAATACACCTATAAAAGAGGAACATTATGTAAGAGAAGGACCCTTGGACTGGCCATTTGGCAGCCCTGGATGTTTATGGAGTGTGGCTCCAGGGGGAGGATGGGCATGTCGTACCTATCAGGAGGTTCTTTTGTCTTAGCTTTGACAACCTGTAGGTGCTTTGCCTTCTCTATTTTAAATAAACAGGGGACATGTATAGGCAATATTAAATGTAAAAATAACATCAAGTGCACCATCAAGTTGGTACCCTATATCTATTCCTTTATGTCGAGGTTCTTCTGTAAAAAGATAAGCATGTCAACATTCTCTTAGGCAAGACGAGAACGGCTTGCACTGACAATGTCCCCTGCGATGGAGAAAACGCTCTCAATTGCAACAGAGGTTCTCGGGACACTGAGCCACTGTTGTGCAAGTTTTGCAACATGGTGGAACTTTGACTGGTTTGTTTTCCACCACACAAAAGGATCCACGTGAAGGCAATCTGCTGCCTTGTATGAGGTGACCTCCTACTCAATAACTTTAGAAAGGGCTTGGTCTGCTCCTCTGAAAAGCTCCCCAAATAACTCTGACATGGCAATCTTCTTTTGAGGATAACGAGGATGGATTTTCTTCCTCTGTGGATGGCCCTGCTTGCACTGCTTGAAACTGCAAGAATAATGGCAAACTTAATAATAATAATAATAATAATAATAATAATAATAATAATAATAAGTGTAAGTGACACATCTCATCACATTTTAAAGCACATGATAAAAACAATAAACTATATCATGAAAAATCATTTAAAAATATATCAAATACCTGATGTTCATGCTCCACAATTTGATTGAGATCCATGTAGACGCAGTAGGCTGACCTGAGCCCTAGGACCATGCCCCAGGACTACCTGACATGATGACTCCTTGCTGTCCCCAGTCCACCTGGCCGTGCTGCTGCTCCAGTTTCAACTGACCTGAGCCCTAGGACCATGCCCCAGGACTACCTGACATGATGACTCCTTGCTGTCCCCAGTCCACCTGGCCGTGCTGCTGCTCCAGTTTCAACTGACCTGAGCCCTAGGACCATGCCCCAGGACTACCTGACATGATGACTCCTTGCTGTCCCCAGTCCACCTGACCGTGCAGCTGCTCCAGTTTCAACTGTTCTGCCTTATTATTATTCGACCATGCTGGTCATTTATGAACATCTGAACATCTTGGCCATGTTCTGTTATCTCCACCCGGCACAGCCAGAAGAGGACTGGCCACCCCACATAGCCTGGTTCCTCTCTAGGTTTCTTCCTAGGTTTTGGCCTTTCTAGGGAGTTTTTCCTAGCCACCGTGCTTCTACACCTGCATTGCTTGCTGTTTGGGGTTTTAGGCTGGGTTTCTGTACAGCACTTTGAGATATCAGCTGATGTACGAAGGGCTATATAAATACATTTGATTTGTGTATCTTCTCTCAAAGTCCTGAGTGATGGCTGCTGGGCCTCACTGATTACACTGTCCTCAGGGCCTGGTGCCATGGATTTGAGAATCATTGTCTTTAGAGGAAGAATCCTTGATGAGGTGGGACTTTTTTCACGACTCATGAGAGTTGTCATTGTGTTCAGGGGGTTGAGTAGCTGAAGGTGCTTCTACACCTGCATTGCTTGCTGTTTGGGGTTTTAGGCTGGATTTCTGTATAGCACTTTGTGACATCCAGCTGATGTGAGAAGGGCTTTATAAATACATTTGATTGAATGAGTTCTTCTGCCAGCTTTAGTTCACTGTCAGTCAGCAAGGCTGTGTCTTTGACCGACTTCTTCACAGCCTTGTCCAATACAGCAGAGTAGCTGGCCGGTTGCTGTTCCACATAACATTCCAGCATGTCATGTATGGTATTCCAACGGGTTGTGACATCATGGATTCATTTGTAGTTTTGGTGTATCTAGCATCTCTTGCTTGACTGTCAAAACTTGGTGAGCGGTGGTGCTTTTGATGAAAAAAAGTAACCACTTTTCTGACCTTCCCCAGGAGGTGGTACACTGCCTTGAGAGAGACAGCCCTCTTGCCTGCGAGGTTCAGGATGTGTGCAAAACATCCAATGTGGGGCCCAAACCCATCAGCTTCACAGATAGCATTCACAATGTTTTGTGAGTTATCTGTAGTGGCTGGGATTGTGATATTTGGTAGGATACATGGCAAGCTTGGCTTCCTCTCATGCACAGTTTGACATTACGGCCAGTTTGCTTGAGTTGATCAACTTGAATTATTCTCTTCGGTTTGAGGCATTGGGAAATATTAATGGCATTGAGCAATATATAGATTATGTTTTCCTTAGTTTACCTACATTGCAGAGAAACTATGCTCTATAGCAGATAGAAAAAAACTATTGGACCTCCTTAACAAAGCGTTATTCCTTCTTGATTAACTGGGTAGACATGAGAAACTTCAAAGACACAAACTAATGCATCTTAAATGCATCCAAAAGGGCAAAGAGCTCTGGGAAGGAGATTAGCTAGCAACCTTACCTTCACCAAGAGGACATAAAGAAACAGCTTAGGTACAGTTGAAGTTTACATACACCTTAGCCAAATACATTCAAACTCAGTTTTTCACAACTCCTGACATGTAATCCTAGTAAGAATTCCCTGTCTTAGGTCAGTTAGGATCACCACTCTATTTTAAGAATGTGAAATGTCAGAATAATAGCAGAGAGAATGATTTATTTCAGCTTTAATTCTTTCATCACATTCCCAGTGGGTCTGATGTTTACATACACTCAATTAGTATTTGGTGGCATTGTCTTTAAATTGTTTAACTTGGGCAAAATGTTTTGGGTAGCCTTCCACAAGCTTCCCACAATAAGTTGGGTGAATTTTGGCCCATTCCTCCTGACAAAGCTGGTGAAACTGAGTCAGGTTTGTAGGCCTCCTTGTTCCCTCATGCTTTTTCAGTTCTGGCCACACATTTTCTATGGGATTGAAGTCAGGGCTTTGTGTATGCAACTCCAATACCTTGACTTTGTTGTTCTTAAGCCATTTTGCCACAGTTTTGGAAGTATGCTTGGGGTCATTGTCCATTTGGAAGACCCATTTGCGACCAAGCTTTAACTTCCTGACTGATGTCTTGATGTTGCTTCAATATATCCACATTTTTTTCCCTCCTCATGATGCCATCTATTTTGTGAAGTGCACCAGTCCCTCCTGCAGCAAAGCACCCCCACAACATGATGCTGCCACCCCCGTGCTTCATGGTTGGGATGGTGTTCTTCGGGTTGCAAGCCTCCCCCTTTTTCCTCCCAACGTAATGATGGTCATTATGGCAAAATAGTTATATTTTTGTTTCATCAGACCAGAGGACATTTCTCCAAAAAGTATGATATTTGTCCCCATGTGCAGTTGCCATCCATGGTCTGGCTTTTTTAAGACGATTTTGGAGCAGTGGCTTCTTCCTTGCTGAGCGGCCTCTCAGGTTACGTCAATATAGGACTCGTTTTACTGTGGAGATAGATACTTTTGTACCTGTTTCCTCCAGCATCTTCACAAGGTCCTTTTGCTGTTGTTCTGGGATTGATTTGCCCCTTTTGCACCAAAGTACATTCATCTCTAGGAGACAGAATGCGTCTCCTTCCTGAGCGGTATGATGGCTGCGTGGGTCCCATGATGTTTATACTTGCGTACTATTGTTTGTACAGATGAACGTGGTACCTTCAGGCGTTTCAAAATTGCTCCCAAGGATGAACCAGACTTGTGGAGGTCTACAATTGTTTCTCTGAGGTCTTGGCTGATTTCTTTTGGTTTTCCCATGATGTCAAGCAAAGAGGCACTGAGTTTGAATCAGCTTTACACAGCTGATTCAAATAATCTATGCTTGATAATGAGTTGGTTATTTGAATCAGCTGTCTAGTGCTAGGGAATAAACAAAAACATGCACCCATGGGCGACCCCAGGACCGAGTTTGGGAAACCCTGCTCTCTACACTATACTTGCTTATTTTGTCTCATTAACTTAAATTAGGCAAACTATTAGAATTTAGCAACCAGGAAATGACGGAGCAATTTCTTCATAGTGCATCTTTAAAATCCTTCTTTAATCTGTCTTCTCCCCTTCATCTACACTGAAGTGGATTTAACAAGTGACATCAATAAGTGACCATAGCTTTCACCTGGATTCCCCTGTCATGGAAAGAGCAGGTGTTGATGTTTTGTACACAGTGTAGTATGCCCTGTATTCAGGGTTGTCGGCTATCTGTGTTTTTGTATATCTTTCCCCAAGTGCCACTCCACGGGTTCCCCCATGCTCGGTGTGATGGTGGCTTCGCTAAGGTATTTGTTGTGATTATGAGATGTAAAGTAACTTATTGCTTTGTACTCAAAGCCATTTAAAGTATTGATTGAGTAGAGTGCAAGTCACCATCCGGGTAGTCTCATTCTATTGGTAACTTCATAAAGGGGAGGGAAAAAATTCCGGGAGAGGGTCCCTTCAGACAGACAACTCTCCCAACAAATCACAAGTTTAGCATCAACGTAGAAATCATGCAAAACTACAAATCCCTGCAAGTCCTGCATGTCATCTCCAGCTGACACCTTTGCAAAACAGTATTGTGTCAATTTAATACTTGCACAAGACAGTTTGAATTGACACAGAACTGTCCATTTTAAAGAAATGTATTCAGTAAACCCCTGCCTTAGCCACTAGGAGAATATCCAAAGCCAATCTATTTTTGTAAGACCATGGTAAGCATAGCCACAAGTTAAGCAATTCATTCTTCCAGTAGCAAGAGCATTACCAATTATTTCTTGAATGGAATCAAGCATGTTGTCATGCCATAAACGGGAATTAATGCAGAGAACTTTTGCCGGGCCAGCTACAATGGTCCTCCTATACATAGTCTGTCCAAGAGTAAGCAGAGTGCCCCTACTGGGTTGTAGGGAGTAACATATTTTTCTGGCTTTGCTGCTTGGTTACAGTGAGAGGTGTGGATCCAGGTGTCTTTCCCTAAGCACTTTACCTGAACATATTTTTGCAAATGTATTTTTCAGAACACCATTGTAGCATTCTACGAGTCCAGAAATGTTGAGGTTGAAATGGCACATGCAAATTCCTCTTAACTTGCATCATGTCACACAGTTTCTTCCTCTTTGAGGTGAAATGTGTTCCCCTATCGCTATCTAAACATTGTGGTATACCGAATCGTGGAACAAAGTCTTATGACAGGCACTTAGCCACAGTCTTTGCTTCCTCATATGATGTGGGAAAGGATTCGATCCATTTGGAGTAGCTGTCAACCATAACCAAAATATATGTTTTTATTTTACAGGCAAGTATGTAAACAAAATCAATTTGCTTTCTACAAAAAGGGCCCCAGGGGACTGGTAGGCTTGACAAAGAGGTCAGTACTTGCTTTCCTGCATTGTGATCTTGTTGTAAAGCATTTAAAAGATTCTCTATACCTGGTTTAAATCGTTTTTTTCAGTATATTTCTCATCAGGAGAACTTACACGTGAGAGAGAATACAGTATACGGCATGTGTCAAAAAGTGATTGATGATCTATTTTTAGTGTCACATGTTAATGCCCTTTTATGGACATCCTGTCCGGATGTTCTCACGCTGTTGAGTAAGTGCTTATGTAACATGATAGTGGAGCTGTTTTGGATAGAGAAAATGTTTGCAAGAAAAATGTCCTGGTGATTGAGAAAATGTGAAACAGTTGGGAAATGTTGTAGTGAACTTATGGATCTGCTGTGTATCTTGTGACCCCTTGTATATGAAAAAGTAATTTCCGGGGTAGGTCTGTCTGAGTATAATTAAGACCTGTGAACACTACGAGTGGCAAGAAACCTCAAGAGAGAGAAACTACATAAAGCATGGCTCCTAGACCAATTGTGCCGAATTCAATAGCTCAAATGCCACCAAATCTGTTAGTTCGTATGTATTTTCAAAAGCATGCAGTGGTCAACTATTTTGTGCCTGTCTTTAGCTTTAGGTGGGGAGATTATTTTAAAGTGCTTGATATGATGAAACAAGTACAGTGGTTTTTCGTGAACATTTGATGATGGGCCCTTCTGTCCTCAAGACATAACTTGGGCTTAAAGGCAAGAAGGTTGATCTATCATGGAAAAGAAAACATACGAAACCTGGAAGGCCCTGGAGATCTGTCATGAAAGAGACATTGTCTGACGTGCTCACAGCTTGAGGACGGAGATTTAGTGACTGGTGGGGGTGTTGGTTTACAATAGACCCTTCTCAAGGCCTTTTTCTCTAAGAAAGGAATTCAAAAATATAAACGTGTTATGGAGTATTGTTCAATAATAATGTGGAACCGCATTTCTGTACTGAAGATTTTAAAAGAAAAGTGTGTGTGTGTGTGTGTGTGTGTGTGGGGCGCATGGTGTTCAGTTATACTCAGATAGAAAGTTACCGAAATAATAATAATAATAATAATAATTATTATTATTATTATTATTATTATTATAATTATTATTTTGTTACAGGTGAGACATACCCAGAAATGTCAACGTCTTGTCAAGTGCTCAAATTTGAGCACTTGACAAGAGGCAGTAGCTCCAACTTACAAGATTGTGTTTACAAGACAGTGATGAAAACAGTTTTATATGAGCGCTAATTCAAACATACAATGATATATATATTTGATACAATTACCCATTCAAAACTGTTACAAAATCACTTCTCATTGTTTACATTTCAAAGTTTCACAAACATAAAACAACTATCTAATTAATGTTTCTTGGACCAACACACTGTTGAGTTTCCTATTTACTAAAGAATAGTCATTAAGACAACATAAAGAGTTGTAATATAATCTGTATACATGTCATTCTATACTGAAAACAGGTACATTCTGAAAGATTATGATGTTGAAGTGATAACACATGTTTTTATTCAGCTCTCAATTTAGGATAATGCTGTATATTTTATACTTTACTTAAATGGTATTATTTATATAATATAATTATTTATATATTTATATAATCCACTACCGAGCAATGTAAACAGATGTGGAATTAATCCTTCATCCAGAGTATTAATAGACATGATCAGATCCTCTTTCCTATTCAGGCATCATATAATGCACAGCAATAAGCACAGCAATAAAACAATGAAAACCTTAACATGACTACTGTCAATGTCATTATTTTTGTCACCATCCATCAATGGTTGATTCGCTTTCTTTTTCTTTGTACATGCCCCCGAGCTTCCAATGGCTGGAGCCAAGCAACAGGGTGTCACGTTCTGACCTTTATTTCCGTTGTTTTGTATTTATTTAGTATGGTCAGGGCGTGAGTTGGGTGGGCAGTCTATGTTTGTTTTTCTATGTTTTGGGGCATTTCTATGTTTTCGGCCTAGTATGGTTCTCAATCAGAGGCAGGTGTCATTAGTTGTCTCTGATTGAGAATCATACTTAGGTAGCCTGGGTTGCACTGTTTGTTTGTGGGTGATTGTCTATGTCAGTGGCTTGTGTCAGCACAGGTCTAGTTTGTAGCTTCATGGTCGTCATATGTTTATTGTTTTGTATGCAGTGTCAGTATTTTCTTTATTAAAGATTTACCATGGACACTTACCACACCGCATTTTGGTCTTCCGATCCATCTCGCCTCTCCTCTTCAGATGAAGAGGAGGACGACCGTTACACAGGGTAAATGAAAAAGACCCAAATAAAATGCATGTGAGAAGATGTGGTCAAAGTATCAAACTTTGCTGGTTTATTAAAATGTTTACATTTTTGTTGTGTTAAAACAATCAGGTCTTCGCAACATTTGCCATAACTAGTAAGCCTTACATCCTGGATGTATATGTGCTATAAAATATGCACCTGGGAACACATGGGAGGGGTGGGAACACATGTCCTTCGAAGTGATTGTGGACTACAGGAAAAGGAGGACCGAGCACATCCCCATTCTCATCAACGGGGCTGTAGTGGAGCAGGTTGAGAGCTTCAAGTTCCTTGGTCTCCACATCACCAACAAACTAGAATGGTCCAAACACACCAAGACAGTCGTGAAGAGGGCATGACAAAGCCCATTCCCCCTCAGGAAATTCAAAAGATTTGGCAAGGGTCCTCAGATCCTCAAAGGGTTCTACAGCTGCAACATCGAGAGCATTCTGACTGGTTGCATCACTGCCTGGTACGGCAGTTGCTCTGCTTCTTTTACGCTGCTGCTACTCTGTTTATCATATATGCATAGTCACTTTAACTATACATTCATGTACATACTACCTCAATTGGCCCGACCAACCAGTGCCCCTGCACATTGGCTAACTGGGCTATCTGCATTGTGTCCCGCCACCCCCTCTTTTACGCTACTGCTACTCTCTGTTCATATATCACTTTGACCATATCTACATGTACATACTACCTCAATCAGCCTGACTAACCGGTGTCTGTATGTAGCCTCGCTACTGTATATAGACTCACTACTGTTATTTTTCACTGTCTTTTTTACTGTTTTTATTTCTTTACCTACCTATTGTTCACCCAATACCTTTTTTTTGCACTGTTGGTTAGAGCCTGTAAGTAAGCATTTCACTGTAAGGTCTACTATACCTGTTGTATTCAGCGCACATGTCAAATCAAATCAAAGTTTATTTGTCATCTACAATAACCATTAGATGTTCGAGTCGGAGTTATCATACACAGTCTCAGGGATTGCTAGCTCTGGAAATGATTTTGGTTTGTACAGAGATACCGAGTTAGGTAAATAAGCTCTTTGCCCCTTGTGTAATCATCTCCAAGCTTCTCTAAACATTGATGTTTTGGTGTCACTAGGATCATTCAGGCTGCTGAATCAGGTCTGTTACAACTTGCTTTCAAAACCTTTAAAATAGTTTTTGAAACCATTCAGTCCTGGATGTAAACATATTTAACACGTATTGCTTGTTACAGAAGACTACTGTTGTACATTGAATACCCATTCATCCCTGTTACACCATGATGTGATGGTTCTCTATGTCTATACATGTTTATAATCCACAATGTGAATAGTGGTTTCCATATAGTTATTACCCCCTAAACAGGAATATGAAATACCTTTTGATCTTTACCTGTTTTTAATACCTTCGTACCTTTATGATCTTTCTTTCACTATTACTTTGGGGTTCTAATCCCCCTCCTTCAAAATCCCCACTGTGAACAAATATTTTTTTATTTTAAATTAAAATGTAAAAAATTAAATTACAATATATTTTTGGGCATTTAAAAAAAAACTATTTAACAATCTGCAAAACATGACACATGTCACTGTTATTCCATCCACCTAACCAAAACATCAAGTTACATGGGGGCACCTTCCCACCCCAACACATGAACACCCCCCTCCCTTAGCTTCACTGATTGACAACAAAAAAAGAAACAGAATGACCTTCACATTCCATGCTAGAAAATAAATGATTAAAACACAAAAACAAAGAATAATAATACATTAATGAAGACAGTAGTAACGAGGCAGCTACGGTGACGTCTCTAGAAACTACTGAAAGGCCCCCCAGACATCAGTAAATTCAAAGGGTTTATTACATAAATTGTATGTTATTTTTTTCAGATGGAATATAGGAAGATAGTTATTTTAGCCACATCTACTTGCTTGGCGGAATGTCACTCTTCCATATAATAGCTGTGCATTTATTGGCTGCAATAACTGCCAATTTAATTAATCTGGTTTTGCTACCAATATTAACTGGTAGAACAGTCATCTCCATGAAGAATAAGGGAAGGATATAGTGGTACCGTCATATTAGTGACCTGTGATAAGATCTGAATAATGTCTTACCAATAATTGCTTAGTTCAGGGCAGGACAAAAACATATGCATACGTGTGCCCACTCCCGTTTTACACCTTGGGCAAAATGTTGAATATTTAGAATTGATCTTATACAGACTCTCTGGTGTAAAGTAGACCCTATGTACAGTATTGAATTGCATCAACTTGTTCCTCGTGTTAAATGACAGATGCTGAGCATCTTAAAAGAGCTTTCCCCATTTTTATCAAGGTCATCATGCCACTTTATGCAAGCCTTCAGAGGTTCATCGTTCCCTAACAGAGCTTGAAGACCAGAGTAATTCATTAGGGATGTTCCTTAACCGCTGGATCCGGGTACCTTTAAACATTACAGTACTGCAGAATTTCACTAACTGCTCACCCAAGGCACCTACCTCAGGAAGCCTTTCAAAAGGGAGAGATACAGAATCATTGTTTGAGCTATTCAGAAAACTTAGTAGTGGACATTCCATCAGTCCTGAAAGAGAAAATAAACATGTACTGTAGCATAGTGAAAACTAATCTTAATTTGTCCTAAAAATGCAATATTCTATACTACTATGCCTATGTACGTCCCTCTCTTTTTCAATTGAGTTGCTGCATTTTGGGCAGGAAGCCTTGATGAAACCATGCATATACATAATCATACTGGAGACACATCAGATGGGGGCAGCAGGTAGCCTAGTGGTTAGAGGCAGGTTGCCTAGTGGTTAGAGGCAGGTAGCCTAGTGGTTAGAGGCAGGTAGCCTAGTGGTTAGAGGCAGGTAGCCTAGTGGTTAGAGCGTTGGGTCAGTCACCGATAGGTTTCTGGATTGAATCCCCGAGCTGACAAGGTAAAAATCTGTCATTCTGCCTCTGAACAAGGTCGTTAACCCACTGTTCCCCAGTAGGCCGTCACTGTCAATAAGAATTTGTTCTTAACTTGCCTAGTTAAATAAAGGTTACATATAAAAATACAGTGTTGTGTTAAGCAAAATAGGTACCTTCTAAAGTAAACAATCCCAGAGCCCTTTTCTTGTAATCTTATTGTCTAGACCTGTTGCCTTGACGTATGGCTTGTGTTCTGTACCTTCTATCCCTGGGTCATCAACTAGTCAAACTATGAAACCTGTTGTATAACAAATCTGCTAGGGCCTTCAAAAAGTTGGTGCTGGCTTATCAGCTCGTTTCTCCACAGCCCTTGTACTAAAAACATTTGGATCTACTCACTTCAATTGTGGACAGTGTTCCACGTAAAGGAAACAGATGATTGTTTCAGATGACATTACCTTCTTACTTAAATCACTGGTCTTACTCAACTTCTATCGAATTGAGAAGTAATAATCAAAATGTATCTTATTCAATTATTCATACCTCTGTTCCAAAGTTTCCCCACTGTGTCCCTTACAGCCTGTTTGAGTTAGGGGAGTACCACTCACTTTCACTGGCGGCTTATCTATGGGTCCACAGGAAGATTTTATTAACACAAACACCAGCCTTTAATTTAATATCAGTCCCAAGGCTCAATCACTCTGTTCACTTAGGCACATAATAAAACCAAACAATAGCAACCAAATGCTTTTCACACTTGTATTCGTCATGTGACTTTGTATTGAAACCTTAGCTTTTTCAAATTACTAAAATATTTCATTAATAGAGTGCTATCTGGATGCTATTAACATATTACCATGAATCTTTCCATTTTACTTTCTTTATCAATGTCTTGGTTAATTTCACTAGTCTCCATGTCAGTTTCCTTCAACTTGGACCCCCCTTCTATTCTTCCCAGGGGCGCAACATTCTGAAATAACATTTTTGTCCCCCCAGTTTTATCATTACAATGTGATACAAAAAGCATCACAGGGTGCTTTAGGAAAGTTGAGCTTAGTTCAGTGTGTATGTGTTGTGCTCTTTCATTGAGTTGTAAAAGCAAGCAGAACATAGACTGGCTACTCTTTAGTTGACTGATGTAGCTTGCAAGGTAACTGCTGTTCACCTTAACAAAAACGTACAGTGCCTTGCGAACATCAAAAACTGAAAAATTGGGCGTGCAAAATTATTCAGCCCCCTTAAGTTAATACTTTGTAGCGCCACCTTTTGCTGCGATTACAGCTGTAAGTCGCTTGGGGTATGTCTCTATCAGTTTTGCACATCGAGAGACTGAATTTATTTCCCATTCCTCCTTGCAAAACAGCTCGAGCTCAGTGAGGTTGGATGGAGAGCATTTGTGAACAGCAGTTTTCAGTTCTTTCCACAGATTCTCGATTGGATTCAGGTCTGGACTTTGACTTGGCCATTCTAACAGCTGGATATGTTTATTTTTGAACCATTCCATTGTAGATTTTGCTTCATGTTTTGGATCATTGTCTTGTTGGAAGACAGATCTCCGTCCCAGTCTCAGGTCTTTTGCAGACTCCATCAGGTTTTCTTCCAGAATGGTCCTGTATTCGGCTCCATCCATCTTCCCATCAATTTTAACCATCTTCCCTGTCCCTGCTGAAGAAAAGCAGGCCCAAACCATGATGCTGCCACCACCATGTTTGACAGTGGGGATGGTGTGTTCAGGGTGTTGCTTTTACGCCAAACATAACGTTTTGCATTGTTGCCAAAAAGTTCCATTTTGGTTTCATCTGACCAGAGCACCTTCTTCCACATGTTTGGTGTATCTCCCAGGTGGCTTGTGGCAAACTTTAAACGACACATTTTATGGATATCTTTAAGAAATGGCTTTCTTCTTGCCACTCTTCCATAAAGGCCAGATTTGTGCAATATACGACTGATTGTTGTCCTATGGACAGAGTCTCCCACCTCAGCTGTAGATCTCTGCAGTTCATCCAGAGTGATCATGGGCCTCTTGGCTGCATCTCTGATCAGTCTTCTCCTTGTATGAGCTGAAAGTTTAGAGGGACGGCCAGGTCTTGGTAGATTTGCAGTGGTCTGATACTCCTTCCATTTCAATATTATCGCTTGCACAGTGCTCCTTGGGATGTTTAAAGCTTGGAAATATTTTTGTATCCAAATCCGGTTTTAAACTTCTTCACAACAGTATCTCGGACCTGCCTGGTGTGTTCCTTGTTCTTCATGATGCTCTCTGCGCTTTTAACGGACCTCTGAGACTATCACAGTGCAGGTGCATTTATACGGAGACTTGATTACACAAATGTGGATTGTATTTATCATCATTAGTCATTTAGGTCAACATTGGATCATTCAGAGATCCTCACTGAACTTCTGGAGAGAGTTTGCTGCACTGAAAGTAAAGGGGCTGAATAATTTTGCACGCCCAATTTTTCAGTTTTTGATTTGTTAAAAAAGTAATAAGTAATAAGTAGTAAGAAATATCCAATAAATGTCGTTCCACTTCATGATTGTGTCCCACTTGTTGTTGATTCTTCACAAAAAAAATACAGTTTTATATCTTTATGTTTGAAGCCTGAAATGTGGCAAAAGGTCGCAAAGTTCAAGGGGGCCGAATACTTTCGCAAGGCACTGTATGTGTTTATTTGCAGTGTTGAGCTAGTATTGTAACTGATATGTAACATTCGCTAATGTTTCATTCCCTCTCGAGTGAGGGGAATGAATAAGCTACGCTAGCTAGTACCTGCCACAGCCAGGTCAGCTCTAGCCTCTTGTTATCCGTCAGATAGCGATATGAGGTGGCTTTATTACTATCTAACAGCTGTTTGTGTGGAAAGGTTTTGTAGCCTTTGTTGTCCCGTTTCTGAAGTAAATGAACTTGGCTAGATTTCGCCAGTTGATGTACCGTTAGAGAGAGCTGGCCAAAAGTTGGCTAACATTAGTTATTTTCTGAATCAAATGATGAAACCATTGGCCAATGTTTGAAGATTGCTATTCTGATGTTTTTTATTGATCTGTCAGTATCCCTAGCTAATTCTCTACTTTTCACACTGACAGTAATACACAGCTCTAATGTTACAGGCTTCACTGTCATGGTGCAGTGTAGAAGTCTGCCTGTGACCGATTTCTTCATCCCACTCCCGCCTGCACCCGCTGGTTCTGTCCTAATCCCACCCTCTTCCCACAAGAATTGGTCCCAAACCCAACAGCAGTGTTGCAAAGTTATTTTAGGCGCAGCTCACTTACCAGCCATGTTCCCAACAATAGGCAATATCAAATGCGCAAAAATAACTTTTTTCTTATGTTTAATTACCAGAGATTCTCACATGGCCCTTATATTATATTACTGGGCTATATCAGCCAATATGCTAAATAAAAAAACTACACTATGAAACAAAGAAATTATATAAAGAATGATAGTAATGCTTTGGGGAACCTTAAATGGAATTCTGGGGAAAAAAGTCAACTCGGCTCCTTCATTTATTGAATCAGATGGCTCATTCATCACAAAGCCCACTGATATTGCAAACTACTTTAATGACGTTTTCATTGGAAAGATAAGCAAACTTAGGGATGACATGCCAGCAACAAACACTGACACTACACATCCAAGTATATTGGACCAAGTTATGAAAGACAAGAATTGTACTTTTGAATTCTGTAAAGTCAGTGTGGAAGAGGTGAAAAAAGTATTGCTGTCTATCAACAATGACAAGCCACCAGGGTCTGACAATCTAGATGGAAAATTACTGAGGATAATAGCAGACGATATGGCCACATCTTCAATTTAAGTCTACTAGAGTGTGTGCCCTCAGGCCTGGAGGGAAGCTAAAGTCATTCTGCTATCCAAGAACAGTAAAGCCTCCTTTAATGGCTCAAATAGTCAACCAATCAGCCTGTTACCAACCCTAAGTAAACTTCTGGAAAAAAAACAGTTTGATACGCAGAATGCTATTTTACAGTAAACAAATTAACAACAGAATTTCAGAATGCTTTTAGGGAAGGACACTCAACAGGCACAGCACTTAGACAAATTAATGATTGGCTGACACACCCTGCTATAATGTGGATAAAGAGTTTTCTATCAACAAGGCAGGTCCTACAGGCCCTAGTTTTGTCGCACCTTGACTACTGTTCAGTTGTGTGGTCAGGTGGCACAAAAAAGGTCTTGGGAAAACTGCAATTGGCTCAGAACAAGGCAGCTCTGCTGGCCCTTGGATGTACACAGAGAGCTAATATTAATACTATGCATGTCAATCTCTCCTGGCTGACAGTGGAGGAGAAATGGACTTTATCACTACTTTTATGAGAGGTATTGACATGTTGAATGGACCGAGCTGTTTGTCTAAAACTACTGGCACACAGCTCGGACACCCATGCATACCCCACAAGACGTCTTTTCACAGTCCGAAATTACAGAACAGACTACGGGAGGCACACAGTACTACATAGAGCCATGACTACATGGAACTCTATTCCACATCAAGTAACTGACAAGCAGTAAAATTAGATTTAAAAAACAGCATATGGAACAGCAGGAAAGCAAGAAACATTGGCAGACACATGCATACGCACACACAATAACATACGCACTATACATACACATGGATTTAGTACTGTAGATATGTGGTAGTGGTGGAGTAGGGTCCTGAGGGCACACAGTGTGTTGTGAAATCAGTGAATTGTAATGTTTTAAAATTGTATAAACTGCCTTAATTTTGCACGACCCCAGGAAGAGTAGCTACTGTTTTGGCAGCAGCTAATGGGGATCCATAATTAATACAGGATTGTGTAAAAATGCAGGAAATTGGCTTTAGATGACCCAACAAATTATGGGGGAGGACCATCAGACTCCCCGCGAGGTTGTCCCCCCCACTTCTAAAACAAAAGTCTTGCCCCCGATTCTTTCCAATAGGAAAACCCTCTCAATCTCTACTGCTAACACACATGGATCACTCACAAACAGTGTTTTGCTTTTACCCCCATTGTAAGGTTTAAAAACAAACATGATAAATTTTGTTCACCGGGATGTTTTCGTCAAGGATCTCTCTGTACTTTGCTCCGTTCATCTTTCCCTCGATCCTGACCAGTCTCCCAGTCCCCGGCGCTGAAAAACATCCCCACAGCATGATGCTGCCACCACTATGCTTCACCGTAGAGATGCCAGGTTTCCCCAGACGTGACACCTGGCATTCATGCCTATAAGAGTTCAATCTTGGTTTCATCAGACCAGAGAATCTTGTTTCTCATGGTTAGAGTCTTTAGGTTCCCTTTGCCAAACTCCAAGCAGGCTGTCAATTGCCTTTTACTGAGCAGTGGCTTCCGTCTGTCCACTCCACCATAAAGGCCCAATTGGTGGAGATGCAGAGATGGTTGTCCTTCTGGAAGGTTCTGCCATCTCCAGAGAGGAACTCTGGAGCGCTGTCAGTGACCATCGGGTTTTTGGTCACCTCCCTGACCAAGGCCCTTCTCTCCCGATTGGCCAGGCCAGCTCTAGGAAGAGTCTTGGTGGTTCCAAACTTCCTCCATTTAAGAATGATGGAGGCCACTGTGTTCTTGGGGACCTTCAATGCTGCAGAAATATTTTGGTACCCTTCCCCAGATCTGTGCCTCAACACAATCCTGTCTCGGAACTCTACGGACAATTCCTTTGACCTCATGGCTTGGTTTTTGCTCTGACATGCACTGTCAAAGGTGCAACCTTATATAGACAGGTGTGTGTCCAATCAATTTAATTTAGCAAAGGTGGACTCCAAGTTGTAGAAATATCAAGGACGAGCAATGGAAACAGGATGCACCGGAGCCCAATTTCGAGTCTGATAGCAAAGGGTCTGAATACTTACACTACCTTTCAAAAGTTTGGGGTCACTTAGAAATGTCCTTGTTTTTGAAAGAAAAGCACATATCTTGTCCATTAACATCAAATTAATCATAAATACAGTGTAGACAGTCATTTGCAACATGAACAATTGTAGCTGAAAATAACAGATTTTTATGGAATATCTACATAGGCATACAGAGGCCCATTATCAGCAACCATCACTCCTGTGTTCCAATGGCATGTTGTGTTAGCTCATCCAAGTTTATCATTTTAAAAGGCTAATTGATCATTAGAAAACCCTTTTAGAATTGTTAGCACAGCTGAAAACTGTTGTTCTGATCAAAGATGCAATAAAACTGGCCATCTTTAGACTAGTTGAGTATCTGGAGCATCAGCATTTGTGGGTTCATTTACAGGCTCAAAATGGCCAGAAACAAAGGCCTTTCTTCTGAAACTCACCAGCCTATTCTTGTTCTGAGAAATGAAGGTTATTCCATGTGAGAAATTGCCAAGAAACTGAAGATCTGGTACAACGCTGTGTACTACTCCCTTCACAGAACAGCGCAAATGGGCTCTTACCAGAATAGAAAGTGGGAGGCCCCAGTGCACAACTGAGCAAGAGGACAAGAACATTAGTGTCTAGTTTGAGAAACAGATGCATCACAAGTCCTCAACTGGCAGCATCATTAAATAGTCCCTGCAAAACACCAGTCTTAACGTCAACAGTGAGGAGGCGACTCCGGGATGCTTGGGGCTTTTGTGGTCAGAGGGATGTCTGGGAACAAATGAGCGTAACAGATGGAAAAAGTCAAGTCACTCATCTGGGTCACGGCACCAAAGGTTATGGAAAACTCAATCGAAAGATTAAGGCAGAGACTATTTAATTGTATAATAGAAAAATCTTTAATCATGCAGCTGCGAGAATGAGATCTCTGATTTCACAGGTAAGAAGTCGAAGAGTAAATGGTTACATGTCCCTTATAATGTGGGAGGTGATACAATACAATCATGTTGTTTACACAAGTTATTTTATACAAGCAACAGGACCAGAACACACAGGTCCAGGCCTTCTGTTAGTGTGCAGACATACCAGCTTGCTGGGGGAGGGATTCTGCTACAGAGAGGGGGCAAGGATACTGGGCAGCTGGGAAGCCTCTTGGCGAAACGTTACGTATGAAGCTCCCTCCTTCCGTACCAAAAGGGCCTCTCCGTTTCGACTCTCATCCGTCACCAGCTTCAAGAAGTTCTTGGCTACCTCAGAGACTCTGAAATGAAACATGTGACAACACGTCCTTAGCATACTGTAAAACAGATCAACCCACTCCGCTCTTCCCTACCTAGCAGTGAGCACGGAGCACACATACCTGCCTACAGGTTGCAGCACTGACAAGCCCCTGTTGTTACTAGTGAATTCTCTGGAGTGTATGGGTAATGGCGTAATATTCTGGGTTGTTATAAGTTGACTGTCTTATACACCATGCAAGGTATTATCGTCTATTTGTTTGTGGGATGCGATTTTGTAGCATACTGTCATTGGGTAAATCACCACAACACTGTAGTTTAGTAGGTAGTGAGTTAACTGCTCTAAATGTGTAGTGTTCATCGTAAGTGTGTGTGCTTCTGTGCTATAGTAGGCTACATGGGGTGGGGGTAACGAATCGAACACTGCCCATCTAATGAAAGGGGCTGGGGAGGACAGACTCACTCAAGCACACCAAACTGTTCCAGTAGTTTCTCTGCCACTCCCCTCAGACCTGCGAACTGTCCCGCAGTCTCCTCTGAACTCATGGAGGAGAGGATGGCGGTTTGGACGAAAGCAGGGCAGAGGACATTAATTCGCACCCCGTAGTCACACAAACGGGAGACATCCTGTCAGAAAACACACACACAAGCATCATGTTTACTGTCCACTGACACAGGGAACCTAAATTGAGCATGAGGAACTAACGTTCAGCTATTATTTTTGTTGTGGTTTTCCTGTACAAATTACCAAATACCCTGCTACCACGTTCTCTCACAGTTACAATGCAAATGCAACAGATAGCAAAAAAAGGAGATGGCATTTTTGTCACCCTGGTTGTCTGTGCTGCAGAGATATAAGCAATCCTCTTTCTGATCTGATGTCTGCTTTTACTCAGACACTTAAGTGCTCTGAAGGATCTAAATCAAACCTGTGTTGGATCCCAAATGGCACCCTATTGTGCACTACTTTTGACCAGGGCCCATAGGGACGCCACATTTGGGACAACTCATAATTGTGCGCGTTATTCTAATAATCTACATACTCTGGCTCTTTGGAATCAATTGACTTCACACAGTGCATGATCAAAATAAGTATGAAGTCACACTGAGCAATTGTCTATGCCCCCATGCCTAGAACCCTGAGTTTTTCCTGACCATGTGGCCGTTGTTAGAACCTATTACTGTAGAAACTCCTGGTCATATGCTTTTCCCAATCCTCCTGCCTTTAGAAACCTATGAGCAGTGTCTAACCCCCGGAAGGAGAGAAATGCTGATGAAGGCTGTTGTCGAAACATCCGTTGGTCTTTAGCAGCTGCAGAGGTCAAACTGAGTGGAGCACACCAATTCCTGATTCTAAGAGGGACATACCGCCATAGCCCGACTGAACCCCACCACCCCGTGTTTGGTGGCTGTGTAGATGGGAGCAGTCAGCAGAGGACCCAGACCTATGGAAAGGCAAAGGAACATTTCAGTCAGATGTCAGAACAGAAGACACAAGGCCTGCATCCCAAATGGCACACTATTCCATATTTAGTGCACTACTTTTGACCAGGGCCCATAGGACTCTAGTCAAAAGTTGTGCACTTAATGTTCCAAAATTATAGTAAATAGAGTGCCATTTGTGTATTGGGAGTCAGCCAAGGAACTCTAGAATTGTCATTATAATAACTGAAGTGAAAAGTAACTGACGTGGAAGTAAATCAAATGGACACTGCACCTGCCATAGACGCTATGTTGATGATGACGCCTCCCTGCCCTCTGTTCTGCTTTTTCATGTACTGGAGAGCCAGATATGTGCCTCTCACCACTCCATTCTGTAGGGCAGCACAGGATGATCAGAACAGTACAGCAGCCAAATGTGCTTAACATTATGGAATGGAAATAATCAGAACATTTTAAGAGAGTATTCCCAAAATAAAAACAAGATATAAAAATGTAAAAGTCATAACATTAAAAATAAGAAAAGAACTGCCATAAAACAATCATAGTCCTATAAAACAGAAGAGCAATGACAATACATATTCACACCAACCACTTAACATACTTTTCATAAATGTGTTTTCTATATGTATGGTGTGTATCTTACACAGAGAAGACAAGTTCTGTCATGTGTAATCTTATATACGAGCACGTCATAGCCAAAATATGACACTTTTTCTGACTGCTCAGCTAACAACCAACATTGTTTTTCGCAAACAGCTTCCCTAAAAACTCAAGAGTAAACTCTGTACTAAAACAACAGAAAAAAAATACTTCATCTTACGAGGTTTATAGACACACATTTCTCCCAGTTCGTCTCATCGATGATACCAGCGTTGTTGCAGACGATGTCTAAGCCCCCAAACGCCTCTACCGTTTTCTGAAAGGCATCTGTCAACAGAATAGAAATGTCACCATGAGTTGCAAAGTGAAGAAAAAGGTGCGAGGGAGTTACTTCTCACTTGTTATTTTGGGTGTGTTAGTAAATTCAATCTGGAGTGCCAGAGTGCGCTCAGGGCGTTCTTAAATTCAGAGCGTTGTTAGATTGTCCGGAAATTCCAAGCGTTTGTGACTGTAACTGTGCTGCTGAAAACAATTTCATTACGCTTTTTTTCCCAGACGTGTACTGACACCGGACATATTCAACGGGTTTTGAGCGTTTGTAAATTCATCAGATGTTCGACGAGTGCTTTGAAATCGGAGTAGATAGCCAGAGCGAATTTACAAGCGCACCATTTAGTGAAGGGAAGTCCTTCCCGGTATTACTGTGTCAGAACTTTGTGTTGACAAAGATACTGTATATCAGCTTCATTTTGAATCTACGTAGTAATACATTGGAAACACTCTGTTGATTTTGAGGGTAAACAGTCCATACATTACATAAACTGTTCTGCTCCTTGAGGAATTAGTGTGCCTTAAAAAAAGCACAAAAGAATGCAGCATAGAAGGCAATCCACACGTTCAGCCTGGCTGTAGGCTTTACTGTAGTCTATATGACTGGAGTGTGTGTGTAAAGTAAAACCCAATTGCTGCTCAAAGTTCCTCAAGTATATATGCAACAAGATTTATAGATTGGAATAATTGTATTTTCCCCAGAGGAAACTTCAGTTGTGGCAAGTTGATAATTGTAGCCTAATATTTATCTTTGTTAATCAACATTATCTGAAATCACTACCAGTGTTGAGGTAATGATGAACAGAATGGATATGGACAGTTGTGGTTCTTTCCTTAAAGCGTTTACAAGTATCTCAATATGTTACTAAATGATAAAGCAGTCATGATTTACCTTTTAGTTGTTCCTCAGATTCAACGGTGCAGGTAAGAAACAGTGTTCTGTCTGGTCCATATTCTTTATCAAAGGCAGCCTTCAAATCCTTCCCCCCTGACTCATTTATATCCAACAGGGCTACCTAAACATACAGAACAACCAAAATATTACTTTTAATAAAGAAAATCATGGAACATCGAATAAATCTATTTTGATTACGTTTATTTATTTTAATATTAGAAGTCATTTACAAGACGTAACGCATATTGTAGCATGTATTCTGACAGTGAAAAACAAAACAACAGTTTCATTGACAACACTGACGCGGACTCTTACCTTTGCTCCTTTTTGCAAAAGAATTTCTGAGAAACCTTTACCCAAACCTTGCACCGCACCAGTCACTAAAGCCACTTTGCCATGTAACGCCATCACTGAAACAAGGTAGCCTGATAAGCAGAGAAGACGCGGTAGCAAACTTCTTCAAACTCACACAAGAACAAGACTTTTGACGTCGCGGAGAAACGTTCTAAAGTCAGCGCTGAGTCCATGTCAGAACTGATTTGACGATCAACATCATTCAATGACGTCGGATCGTTGGTTGTAAGAATTGCGCACGCGCATTGTAGAACGGTGGGACACCTTCAGCAAAGACGGTACACTAGGAAGAGAGGCGAACACTGCTTCTGCAATAGAAATCCCCGATCACGTAGGCGATGCCACGGCGAAGTTGGCTAGCAAAGGCCATGCGTAGGAACACTTCATTGGGTCTAACGGCCGTCTCGTGCCGAACTGCGCATGTGTGAGCCGTCAAATCAAAAGCACTCCGACATAAAGTTGTTTTTTGACAAAAATAAAAACGTGTCAGTTTGTCACTTTCACGAGGTTGGAGTAATAATATGGTCAACTACTTAAGACATTGGCTCGAATCTAGGTTGTGCCTTTAGATTTCGAGAAAATGAATGACTAAATAAAACAATTGCATTTCTCTTACCCCAGACTCCGGCCTGGAATGTTTGGTCTGTTTCGCAAGCGTTCCCGGAAGTTTCGCGGTGTTGCGCCTCTGAGTTTAGAAACTCTGTGCTTTCAGGCTACAATTTTTGGGGGCGGTGTCCTTGGACCCTTAGTTATGGCTTACTAATAACCTATAGCTAATAATATTAGCATAATAGGCTGTATTATGTATTTTATGCAGACTGAAAGTAGCTGTTGAATCATTATGGAATGAAGAAAATACTGTATACGGGAGTCATACCTTATTTTTGTTTTGAGATCCTAGGTATGAATATTTCTATATATTATTTTGAAATTCACAAATCTTGATCTTATTTCTCTCAAGTCCAACCTACAGCAATACATTCCTCCCTTTACAGTACCGACCCTTACAGAAACATAATACTGTAGTTGCATATTTGACCACTAGATGGGAGTAAATAATCATGTCATAAGTCTGTCAATGCTTCTTTAACTTCCTCCCTTTTCCTTAAAGAGCTCTGCTAGGAGCTCTCACCCATCAAGACTTTTGACATCAGTATTGATGTAGGATAGGTTATATAAAACGGAAGCCAAGTGAACTATGTAAATACATCTGCAGTCCACTGTCATTCTGTATTGGAACTGTCCATTTTGCATCTTGGTTGTGTCTCAACAAGCAAGCTCAGCCTTTAGACATGAACATCATGAAAGGGTTACAAGATTTAATAAACATTGTTGTTATGTTGCCAACAGAAACTATTGTGAAAAATAAGGACAATAATTACAATTGAATCAATCAAATCAATCAAATGTTCTCAGCACACTATAACAATTATTTTAAAATGAAATATTACTTCTTCCATAGTTAAATACCACAATTTAAAATAAAAAAGCATCAAAAACAGAAAGAAATGCATAAAACAATATAAGCATATGTCAAAAGCTCAATGCATGATTAATAGAGTCTCAGCCAGGTCACTCATGATACAAGTCAGTATTCAACATCCATCCATTTCTGCCTAGTTAAATAAAGGTTAAATAAAAAATAAAAAAATACAATTCTGAGGACGTCAGGAGATGATGTGGAAACTGGCCACAGCAATAGAAAGTTATTCTTGTTTTAAGCCTATCCCAACCTTTAACCTTAACCACTCAGAGTTAATTCCTAACTTTAACCCTAACCTTAAAAAATTTGAAGTTAATGCCTAAACTTAACCTTAAACACTTCAAACTGTTACATTTGGAACAACTCTGAAATGTGAAGTTTGAGAAACATGGATGAACGTCTAATTCTGACGTGAGACTGTGAGAACTAGTTGTCTGTCTACTATATTCACTATCTGTGTGTGTTCTCTTGGTCATCTTTCTGTGAGGGACGATAGGAGGGAGGGGGGTAGCAGAACTATCAGTTTCTGTCACATATGGCACACCCTACCCTGATAGCTGTTCCTCTACTCACTGGGAGGGGTTGATTACAGGAACATCCCACAGACAGACAGCTCACTGGGAGTTCCCTATTCATAAACTTCCCATCAGAATAACTAGTTATATTCAACACCAAAACACATCAACGCCACAGTAAATGTAGGCCTATACTCCCTCACTCAGCAGGGTACCTGATTACAGGAGCATCCCACAGCACACTGTGAGTTTACTGTTCATAACCCGACCTCCCCACAAGAGTAACTTGTGTGTGTGTGTGCACCCTTCTCCTATTTCCAAATAGGAGAAACCTGAATATTAGGTTCCCTCTCTACCCAAGGGGATTCAATAGGACTGTTGCCAGAAGGGTTTTAGTAAGCATACTTGACAAGACTGTGCATGCCTTCAAATATTTTTTACATAACACTCCATCGTTGGCCTACTTATGATAACATGTCAGCTAAGTAAAATCCATTCATGCTTTTTCAAACAGTTATGTTATGCAAATGTAAAAGGATGGACAATTTGCCAGTTACATTATTGTGAATAATTTTATGATGGGTTTAATTAAACATGATTTCCACAAACACAATGCAGCTTGAGGGACTGAGTGGAAGTGGTGGTAATACATACGTACGATCTTAATTTGAGCCAGTTTGCTACTGCAGGAAAATTAAAAATGTGAATCATTATGTGGAATATTATGAATGGAAATTTTTGTAGGGGTTGATACATTTTCTTTAGGGCAAGTCAAGTCTGAATTTTCTAAGTGGAAATTATACACATTAGAAGCCTTTTTAAAAGACAGGACAATTCTCAGCAACAAAAGAGTGATCAAATGAAGATCCTACATTTGTAGTGAAACGGCCCATTGCCTTCCTGGGAGACTGAGATAGCACCAGCTGGCTTAGCAAACAACCCCACTGTGGTGAATCACCAGTTTTAGGATGGGGTCAGGGCCTGATGTGCCCATCTAATCTGCCTGAGGGCAATGCCAGACAGAAACACTGGCTCTTTGACACACACAACATTAGGTTTTGTGTTACTTACACAATTATTTTTCTTTTTGACTATTTTTGACTATAATGTTGTGCTTCATATGGTTTATATGGAGTTCAAGAAAACAGCAAGGCTTTCTCTACAGAAAATTGTGTTAACCACATGTTTGTACTTGACTATAAAAAACCCAATAATTGAAATCGGTGACTACTACCACTAGGTGGGGCTTTGACTGATTTATCCATGAGAGTTGTCTTTTCAAATGTTTTCACATTGACCACATTTACATGCGCACCAATATCCTATTATTATTTGGGACACAAGTATTATATATATATTTTTGAGTTATACAAATGCATACAAACGTCGTATCCCGTTTACAATAAGTATTATATTTTTGAGTTATAGAAACGCATACAAACGTTGTATCCCGTTTACAATAAACTGAAAATGCTTGTATGAGAAACCTGGATAAGATGCCTGGCATATGCTTATCTAAGACGGGAAACAGTGTCATGTAAAGATCTTCCCCTGTTTACTGTTGTTTTTGTGTTCTGCACAGGCCTCCGTTTCACATATCATGGGTGTTGTGTGACTGCGCTTTCATCTGATTGTCAAACAAATCCCTTCAAAACATAGGCTACCTGCGCAGTTCCATCCACCATAATATTTCCAGAATAATAACCTATAATTGATTTATTATAATTGACCACTGGCTATATTTCACCCCTAATTTGTCAACTATAATTAAATACATGCAGCTTCTCTTCTGTCACAACTTGTTGCCCCAGAAGACTAAATAACGTAGTGCTGACCAGAATAATGTCTTGCATCGATAGAATGAATGCGCTAGTCATCTAGTTAACACTGGTAAAGTTGTCTCTTTAGTTTAGGGATCAGGGAGAAAACACTAACTCCAAAACAGTGGAAAGACTGGTCCTGTGCAAAATGTCCAAATGTCATCAGTTTGACCATTTTTAAGAAAATGAAAAACTGAGAAATCGATAACTCGTTTTTGATAAGACTTCAGTTCATCTTGGGTGCATGTTTGATGTGGTTGAAATACGGTCTGCTTGCATAACAGTGTCAAAGATAACACATTACACACACATTCACATTTTCTAAAGATGCTGAAAGAGATCATATTTCTCCACACCTGTTCCCGAGACAAAATTGACATTTGTTGTATAACTTTACTGCAAGAAATGCATAATTCTGCAGGAGTTAATATTATAGGTTATAGGCCTACAGTAAGTGTCCATATTTCAGTTAATATTCCATTTAACCCATATGAACTTAAATTAGGCATATTCTGTTTATTCATGGTTACAGGGATACTCATGACGGGATATCAAAGATGCATGTAAACAGCTTAGCCAAAATAAGACCTTAAGCGGGATACTGTGCGCATGTAAACTTAGTCAGTGATAGTTCAGCTGATATTGTTCAATATATCCACACAATTACTATTCATGAAATACTCTGGTCTTAAATATCACCTGGGTTTTTATTATTTATTTAACATCTAATTTCCTTCAAAATATCATCAATTCCAGAGCTTTTTGTATAAAAGGAAACTTTCTCACATAACCAATTAAAAAATACTCATGTGTTCTTCTTCAAATATCATAACTTTATGCAGAAGTATTATTATCATTAACTATTACACAAACTGTATGTATGAGTATCAATAACAAGCATCAGTTTTGCTGAGTACACTGAATCCGTCCACTCCACCTGCCCAGCAAGTAGCACTTTCAGACACCCATTGTAATTGTTTCAGATGCTTCTCATTCAGACAGCATGGGCACACTGGGTGACAGTATCACTGTCTCTCTCTGTCTATTCTCTCTGGCCTGCTCCTGACCCCTTTCGCTGGGCTGCAACCTAGGGATCCTAAAAAAAAGTAGGGCCCTGAATTTTTCCCTGACCACCTGATCTGACCAGGACAAACTCCAGGGCCTACTTATTTATAGCTTATAACTATAGGACCCAAACTTTTCCCTGGTCGGGTAACGTGGTCAGGACAAACTCTGGGCCATATCACAAAAGTTTAATATGGTAGTAGTGCTCCATACTGAAAGCCTAGTTGAAAAGATCAAGCTGAGCTTACATCTAGATATGAATCACATTCAGGGGTTTACTAGTATATCTCCAGGCAATCACATTTCAGATTTTTCACACTGTGGCATTTGATTACACAGCCTACACTCTGTTTGCATTAGCTTGGAGCTTGGTCCACTAAGATCATTCAGGTGACTCTAAATTAAATCCACTGATATTCCCCAGTTCGATCAATCAATCAATCAAATGTATTTAGAAAGCCCTTCTTACATCAGTTGATATCACAAAGTGCTGTACAGAGACCCAGCCTAAAAGTTGTTTACAAATGGATTACGTTATAAGGTATTTTATTTGTGTAATTCTAGAGTATTTTTTTCTCTCTCTCTCTGTCTAGTTTAGAACACATGTAATATTTACAGATCCCATAATGGGACTGTATTAAATATATTCAAACCACTACATCTCTCCGAGTTGCCTCCCCTCTGCCTGAGCAGCAGCTCCACAATGCCCCCAGCATGCATTGCTTACGGAGCAATTCCACCATTTAAAGCTTTCAATTGTGATTTGCTGACCAGTTGCTGACCAGTTTAGTTTTCATCCCTGTAGCCCATGGCCATTTAACTGGCGATTTAAATTACTAAAGAGCTCCAATAGACTGGACAATGCCAGAGAGCTTTACATGTCACTGATGTCATCGGATGTAAAGAATAGGATTCTGCAGTTGGTCAGAATGTCACTGTGTTTACAACAAGAAGCCACCACAGGGTGGAGAGAGAGAGAGAGAGTGTGTGTGTGTGTGTGTGTGTGTTTGTGGTTAGAAGGTGTATGTTCATAGTGTGTTGGTTTAGCTTGGTGCTATGGTCGAGCATTTGTGAGTCTGTGTGTGGTGGTGGGTTGTAGGCAGGCAAAAAGAGATTGTGTTGATATGCTTTTTTCCTACAAACATGTTTTGGAGATCCAAGGAGAATGGGTTTTATTCTCTGAAATTAAAGGTGTAAATAAAGTTGGTATTGAATATCGTAGATAATGTGCCAAACAATATGATATTTATTGAATTTGATCTCATCATATTTATCTCACCCTGTTCTAGCATCAAAATACTGAGTTTCCATAGTTCATGTATACACTACCGGTCAAACGTTTTAGATCACCTACTTAATCAAGGGTTTTTCTGAATTGTTTTACTATTTTCTACATTGTTGAATAATAGTGAAGATATCAAAACTATGAAATAACACATATGGAGTCATGTAGTAACCAAAAAAGTGTTAAACAAATCTAAATATATTTTATATTTGAGATTCTTCAAATAGCCACCCTTCGCCTTGATGACAGCTCTGATGACCAATTTCTGGGATGTTTTATTTCAGCTCACTTTACATGTTGCATTTACAGTGTCTTGCGAAAGTATTCGGCCCCCTTGAACTTTGCGACCTTTTGCCACATTTCAGGCTTCAAACATAAAGATATAAAACTGTATTTTTTTTGTGAAGAATCAACAACAAGTGGGACACAATCATGAAGTGGAACGACATTTATTGGATATTTCAAACTTTTTTAACAAATCAAAAACTGAAAAATTGGGCGTGCAAAATTATTCAGCCCCCTTAAGTTAATACTTTGTAGCACCACCTTTTGCTGCGATTACAGCTGTAAGTCGCTTGGGGTATGTCTCTATCAGTTTTGCACATCGAGAGACTGACATTTTTTCCCATTCCTCCTTGCAAAACAGCTCGAGCTCAGTGAGGTTAGATGGAGAGCATTTGTGAACAGCAGTTTTCAGTTCTTTCCACAGATTCTCGATTGGATTCAGGTCTGGACTTTGACTTGGCCATTCTAACAGCTGGATATGTTTATTTTTGAACCATTCCATTGTAGATTTTGCTTTATGTTTTGGATCATTGTCTTGTTGGAAGACAAATCTCCGTCCCAGTCTCAGGTCTTTTGCAGACTCCATCAGGTTTTCTTCCAGAATGGTCCTGTATTTGGCTCCATCCATATTCCCATCAATTTTAACCATCTTCCCTGTCCCTGCTGAAGAAAAGCAGGCCCAAACCATGATGCTGCCACCACCATGTTTGACAGTGGGCATGGTGTGTTCAGCTGTGTTGCTTTTACGCCAAACATAACGTTTTGCATTGTTGCCAAAAAGTTCAATTTTGGTTTCATCTGACCAGAGCACCTTCTTCCACATGTTTGGTGTGTCTCCCAGGTGGCTTGTGGCAAACTTTAAACAACACTTTTTATGGATATCTTTAAGAAATGGCTTTCTTCTTGCCACTTCCATAAAGGCCAGATTTGTGCAATATACGACTGATTGTTGTCCTATGGACAGAGTCTCCCACCTCAGCTGTAGATCTCTGCAGTTCATCCAGAGTGATCATGGGCCTCTTGGCTGCATCTCTGATCAGTCTTCTCCTTGTATAAGCTGAAAGTTTAGAGGGACGGCCAGGTCTTGGTAGATTTGCAGTGGTCTGATACTCCTTCCATTTCAATATTATCGCTTGCACAGTGCTCCTTGGGATGTTTAAAGCTTGGAAATCTTTTTGTATCCAAATCCGGCTTTAAACTTCTTCACAACAGTATCTCGGACCTGCCTGGTGTGTTCCTTGTTCTTCATGATGCTCTCTGCGCTTTTAACGGACCTCTGAGACTATCACAGTGCAGGTGCATTTATACGGAGACTTGATTACACACAGGTGGATTGTATTTATCATCATTAGTCATTTAGGTCAACATTGGATCATTCAGAGATCCTCACTGAACTTCTGGAGAGCGTTTGCTGCACTGAAAGTAAAGGGGCTGAATAATTTTGCACGCCCAATTTTTCAGTTTTTGATTTGTTAAAAAAGTTTGAAATATCCAATAAATGTCGTTCCACTTCATGATTGTGCCCCACTTGTTGTTGATTCTTCACAAAAAAATACAGTTTTATATCTTTATGTTTGAAGCCTGAAATGTGGCAAAAGGTCGCAAAGTTCAAAGGGGCCGAATACTTTCGCAAGGCACTGTATATCATAGAAGAAGAAGCTGTGAGATGTCGAAAGCAGAAGTGGGGTTTGAAGTTAAAAGTGCATCGAGCACAGTTATCGAGAAATTTTAAATATGTTTAATTTAATAACTAGGGAAGCCAAGAACAAATTATTATTTACAATGACGGCCTACCCCAGCCAAACCCTAACAATGCTGGGCCAATTGTCCGCCGCTCTATGTGACTCCCAATCACAGCCAGTAGTGATACTGCTAGTGACACCTCTAGCACTGAGATGCAGTGCCTTAGACCGCTGCGCCACTCGGGAGCCCAAAAGAGAAAAATGAGTGGACAACAGTAAAGTCCAAGAATGGAACAAAAAGGGCTAAAATGAGTCTGATGAATCGTTCCTTGTTGGAGTACATTTTTTGGATAAAGATGTTTATTTGGATAAAGATGTTTATTTGGTAAACCCGTTTGACGTGACGAGGAGGGTGAAGAAGGCGTTGGGAAAAGTGGATGCAGTCAAAGTAACCAGGAGCGGTATGGTGTTTATATAGTGTGTATCTAAAGAGCAAAAGGAGCATGGATTGTGGCGCATGAAGTGAGCATCTTTGATTTTTGGAGCATGGCACCGGTAAAAAGTGTGATTTCTGGCGTCCCGCTAGACATTGATTTTATATTGAACCTTTATTTAACTAGGCAAGTCAGTTAAAAACAAATTATTATTTACAATGACAGCCTAGGAACAGTGGGTTCCTTGTTCAGGGGCAGAACGACAGATTTTTTACCTCATCAGCTCGAGGATTTGATCTAGCAACCTTTTGGTTACTGGCCCAACGCTCTAACCACTTGGCTACCTGACACCCCGTCACAAAAGAGTTGAATTTGCTATGCATTTAGAAAAGAGAATATGTCTCTTCATATATAGTCCATCTTACAAATCAAAGTAAACTCCCATCTTAAAAATTGTGCCCTGAGTTAAACATGTCACTTGTGTTTGGGTTCTTCAAAATTGACTGCAATGTCTCAATAATTGGAACGTAAGAAAATGTATCAGTTCTGACTATTTGATCATAAGTTCCAGTCGTTTTGTTTATTCTATTGTTATATCTAACACCAATGACTTTCTCAACTGGTTGAACTGTTCCTAATTTTTGTATGATATAAGCACTTTGTTATGATACCGAATTCAACAATGTGAAAGGATTTTCAATATTCTGAAAAGAATGTTGAACTTTTCTGATAGTTTGTGTCTTTTGAAGATGCAAGAGTGGTTGTTTTAGCTTGACCCTGTATCTCTTGAACTGCTTCTTCCATGGAATATACTAAACTATTTACAGTCGTCTGACCTACACCTGCAACCTGCAGTTGTGCAATATCAGACTCACACATATCAAGTGTGTTCTTGTTAGAAATTGGTACAACATTGGTTGCAACTAGAATTTGAAGGATAATCAGCATTACTTGGCTGATATCAACGGCTGTATTAGCATCCAAGTTAGCGTTTAACAAAATTTGACAGTCTCCGGAATGTGCCCAGTTTAAATGCTTACTAAAGCCTGAAAATGTACCAAATACACAAATCTGCTTGACCACATTTTAGTCTGAGTTCTACCAGGGCACATTCCATGCTTCAACTTGAGATGCTTCACGAGCAAGTTGGTACTTCCATGACTAGCATGGCAAACAAAACATATCATCATAATTTAATCGGCATTAGAGCAGGAGTCTGACGCCCCAAAAATAATCTATATTTTAGGGAAAAAAATCCAGGAGTAGTGACCCATATGGAGAATTGGAAAAAGGAGCAAAGTTGATCTGTACTATTGATGTTAGATAAGTATTTGCAACTTGTAAAGTTGGGATACAGTGCCTTCGGAAAGTATTCAAACCCCTTGACTTTTTCCAAATTTTGTTACGTCCAATTACGCCTTATTCTGAAATTGATTAAATAAACACATTTCCTCAGCAGTCTACACACAATACCCTGTAATGACAAAACAAAAACAGTTTTTTTGAAAATTTTGAGAATTAATTACAAATAAAAATAACTTACTTACATAAGTATTCAGACCCTTTGCTATGAGACTCGAAATTGAGCTCAGGTGCATCCTGTTTCCATTGATCATCCTTGATATGTTTCTCCTTGATTGGAGTCCACCTGTCTATCTAAGGTCCCACAGTTGACAGTGCATGTCAGAGCAAAACCAAGCCATGAGGTCAAAGGAATTGTCTGTAGAGTGCCGAGACAGGATTGTGTCTAGGCACAGATCTGGGGAAGGGTACCAAAACATTTTTGCAGCATTGAAGGTCTCCAAGATCACAATGGCCTCAATCATTCTTAAATGTGTGAAGTTTGGAACCACCAAGGCTCTTCCTAGAGCTGGCCGCCCAGCCAACCTGAGCAATCGGGGGAGAAGGGCCTTGGTGACCAAGAAGCTGATGGTCACTCTGAGAGCTCTAGAGTTCCTCTGTGGAGATGGGAGAACTTTCCAGAAGGACAACCATCTCTGCAGCACTCTACTAATCAGGCCTTTATGGTAGAGTGGCCAGACGGAAGTTTGAACTCTTTGGCCTGAATGCCAAGCGTCATTGGAAACCTGGCACCATCCCTATGGTGAAGTATGGTGGTGGCAGAATCATGCTGTGAGATGTTTTTCAGCGTGCAGGGACTCGTAGACTAGTCAGGATCGAGGAAAAGCTGAACAGAGCAAAGTACAGAGAGATCCTTGATGACCTGCTCCAGAGCTCTCAGGATCTCAGACTGGTGCGAAGGTTCACCTTCCAACAGGACAACGAACCTAAGCACACAGCCAAGACAATGCAGGAGTGGCTTTGGGACAAGTCTCTGAATGTCCCAGCCAGAGCCCAGACTTAAACTTGATCAAACATCTCTGGAGTGACTTGAAAATAGCTGTGCAGCAACGCTCCTCATCCAACCTGACATAGCATGAGAGGGAGAAACTCCCTAAGTACAGGTGTGCCAAGCTTGTAGCGTCATACCCAAGAAGGCTGTAATCAATCAACAGCTTCAACAAAGTACTGAGAAAAGGATCTGAATGCTTAAGTAAATGTAATATTTCTGTTTTTATTTTTAACAGATTAGCAAAAATTCTAAAAACCTGTTTTTGCTTTGCCATTATGGAGTATGGTGTGTTGATTGATGAGGGACATTTTCAGATTAAGGCTATAACCTAACAAAATGTGGAAAAAGTCAAGGGGTCTGAATACTTTCCAAAGGCATTGTATAGAAAATATGCCGTAAGAGCATTTGTGTAAAATCTGATGCAATGCATGAAGTTTAAAAAGTTTGGCCATGTGTGAAGTGTTTGCAGACAGAAGGAATATAATATTGAAGAGTCTGTGAATGTAAAATGTTGCAACTGTGGTGGGGATCATATTTGTGAATTCCCTAAGTGCCCTGTTAGGATGAAAGAGGTTGAGGTGTCAAGGATCAGGGCTGTACAGCAAATCTCCTACAGTATGTGGAGGCGGTGAAGAGCGTAGAAGGGGCAAGAGGCCACAGTTCTGAAGAAGATATGGGGGTGGATGCACCACAACCAGTTGTAAATGTTGTACTTCAATCAAGTCGGATTTTGTGGAGTGATAGGTAAACGATGCTTTTTTTCACTTTTGGGTCCTAATTATCCACCTGTACAGTGGGTTGCGGAATGTACATATTGTTGCGAACGCCATTATACCAAAGAAGAAGAAGAACCCTGTTGCGCGCACGTCTTTGCGTGGTCACGCCCCCCGAGCGTATGTGCGCGCACCCTTCTATCGCGTGGTGCTGATCATCCATATTGCTGTTAGTGGTGAAGTTTGGCTTGCAATTTAAAAGAGGCTCCCGGGCGCTTTTTAAATGTTTTAATTCAACACAAACCACTCTGCGTCTTAGACTGAATGCTATTTAGTCTAGGGGTGGAGTGGAGAAACGAGTTCATTCGAGGAATACTTCACATTTTCTTTGTTGAGTAGTAGGCGAATTTGTTGGTATCGTGAGGAAAAGGAGAAATGGCTACTCAGGTAGAGGCTCTCCTACCCAACAATCCTCGTATTAAACCAGAGGAGAATGGGCATACGAGCAAGATGATACAGCATGGAGAGGACTGTCCTGAAAAGGGGGTGAAGCAGACATGTGTTGCCGACGAGGGTAGCAATATGAAAACAAACAACTCAGAACAGTGTTGGATTGCAACGAGGGAGCTACGCTCTAAACAAGCAAAAGAAGAGAGTAACAATCAAGAGAAAGACACCCTGGATCAAGAGATGCACACGACTGATCAAACGGAAGACTGTGTGAAATGCAGTAAAAATGAGTTTGCTGAAGCACCCCCGCCCAAGGTGAACCCATGGACCAAGAAAAAGAATGCGGTGACCGTGGTCAGCCAGAATGGACAATCACATCATGGTTTGTATTCTTCCAAAACTACTGCCTGGGTTTAGGGTGCATTCACCTGAACCACTTGAAGGCCAAGCATGATCTGTTGCTGTCAGATCTATGATAGTAGGGAGTTCCTCACAGGATAATGCTGCATTGCAATCTCCCATCTAGTGTACCTCTAGATAGTTAACTATATATAGAGTAAGGCCTCAAACTAGTTCTGTAATAGAGTGGATTGTAAGCTTCTTCCACGATATCATTTGAGTTCACGTTCAAAACATCGTACTCTGTCGTCTCTGACTGAGGACACCTGTAATACAAATGCAATCAGATAAATTAAGCAGATGGCTAGAATAGTTTGACAGTGTCAGGCCTCACTAGGGTACTTTACAGGCTGAGCCCAGCGAGGTTTCACGTTATGATATTTAAAAACCATAACGTTATCATTACACTACTGACATCGCCTGTGCAAATGATCATTTCCCATGTCTTTATTTTTGTGCCAGCTGCGGATGGAGTGATTTGGGTTGACCGTTGCTTTCCCATTACAGTTGCGTGGCTGGCTATCATGGCTGTGTAGACAATGTTAGCAACAACACGATGTCTGAACAGAATCGGCAAGGCACATTAATACCGTAGCATTGTCATAGGTGGCACTGCGCTTTAACTTTCACGATTCAACGCTATGTAACTTACGGTAGCTACTATTTTTTTGTTGGCCGATAATTGTGAAGCGCTGTTTGCAGTGACATGCTGCCAGTGGACGTCTGAAGCTCCTGTTTTAATTTGAGAAAGATTAGCCTACCACGCTGGAAGTGAGTGCTGATAACTAATAACAACGCTGGCAACTGGGCCTAGCTAACGCTTGTTGGCTGATCTTCAGGCTCTAGCTAACGCTAGTTGGCTGATCTTCAGGCTCTAGCTAACGCTAGTTGGCTGATCTTCAGGCTCTAGCTAACGCTAGTTGGCTGATCTTCAGGCTCTAGCTAACGCTAGTTGGCTGATCTTCAGGCTCTAGCTAACGCTAGTTGGCTGATCTTCAGGCTCTAGCTAACGCTAGTTGGCTGATCTTCAGGCTCTAGCTAACGCTAGTTGGCTGATCTTCAGGCTCTAGCTAACGCTAGTTGGCTGATCTTCAGGCTCTAGCTAACGCTAGTTGGCTGATCTTCAGGCTCTAGCTAACGCTAGTTGGCTGATCTTCAGGCTCTAGCTAACGCTAGTTGGCTGATCTTCGGGCAGCTGACGGAACCAACTCATGTTATTTAATGCTACACTTATGTCGGATAGTTTGACAGTTATGCAGTGTTGGACAATACTTGCGCAGGTTTATCTAACGGGATGAAAACGTGTTCATCCACCAAATGGCCAGGAACAATACTTTTATTTAAAATGTATGTTTAGGGCGCATTTCTAACAATTTCATCGATAATTGTTTATGATTCAGCTATCGGGGGCAGATAGCTGGCTCTTGAATTGTATTGATTAGAGGTTGAGATTATGATTTTTCAACGCCGATACCGATTATTGGAGGACCAAAAAGATACCGATTTAATCGGCAGATTTTTGTTGTTGTTGTAATAATGACAATTACAACAATACTAAATTAACACTTATTTTAACTTAATATAAAACATCAAAATCAATTTAGCCTCAAATAAATAATGAAACATGTTCAATTTGGTTTAAATAATGCAAAAACAAAGTGTTGGAGAAGAAAGTAATATGTACCATGTAAAATGTGTGCCATGTAAAAAAAGCTAACGTTTAAGTTCCTTGCTCAGAACATGAGAACATATGAAAGTTGGTGGTTCCTTTTAACATGAGACTTCAATATTCCAAGGTAAGAGGTTTTAGGTTGTAGTATTTATAGGACTATTTCTCTCTCTACCATTTGTATTTCATATACCTTTGACTATTGGATGTTCTTATAGGCACTATAGTATTGCCAGTGTAACAGTATAGCTTCCGTCCCCCTCCTCGCCCCTACCTGGACTCGAATCAGGAACACATCGACAACAGCCACACTCGAGCTTCAATGCCATACCACACTCCTTCCGTGGCCTCCAACTGCTCTTAAACGCTAGTAAAACCAAATGCATGCTTTTCAACCGTTTGCACGCCCGACTAGCATCACCACCCTGGATGGTTCCGACCTAGAATATGTGGACATCTATAAGTACCTAGGTGTCTGGCTAGACTGCAAACTCTCCTTCCAGACTCATATCAAACATCTCCAATCCAAAATCAAATCTAGAGTCGACTTTCTATTTCGCAACAAAGCCTCCTTCACTCACGTCGCCAAACTTACCCTAGTAAAACTGACTATCCTACCGATCCTCGACTTCTACAAGTCTATGCTAGGTAAAGCTCCGCCTTATCTCAGCTCACTGGTCACGATGGCAACACCCACCCGTAACACGCGCTCCAGCAGGTGTATCTCACTGATCATCCCTAAAGCCAAAACCTCATTTGGCCGCCTTTCCTTCCAGTTCTCTGCTGCCTGCAACTGGAACGAATTGCAAAAATCTCTGAAGTTGGAGACTTTTATCTCCCTCACCAACTTTAAACATCTGCTATCTGAGCAGCTAACCGATCGCTGCAGCTGTACATAGTCCATCGGTATATAGCCCACCCAATTTACCTACCTCATCCCCATACTGTTTTTATTTATTTACTTTTCTGCTATTTTGCACACCAGTATCTCTACCTGCACATGTTCATCTGATCATTTATCACTCCAGTGTTAATCTGCTAAATTGTAATGATTCACTCCTATGGCCCATTTATTGCCTACCTCATGCCTTTTGCACCCAATGTATATAGATTATTTTTTTTCTACTGTGTCATTGACTTGTTTACTCCATGTGTAACTCTTGTTGTCTGTTCACACTGCTATGCTTTATCTTGGCCAGGTTGCAGTTGCAAATGAGAACTTGTTCTCAACTAGCCTAACTGGTTAAATAAAGGTGAAATAAAATAAAACTAACCTCGAACCATCGTTACCCATCGCTCTACAAAAGCCGCGGCCCTTGCAGCGCAAGGGGAATAACTACTCCAAATCTAAAAGCGAGTGATGTTTGAAACAGTATTAGCGCACACCCAGCTAACTAGCTAGCCATTTCACATTGGTTACACCAGCCATTAGGCTGATAGGCTTGAAGTCATAAACAGCGTTGTGCTTGCGAAGAGCTGCTGGCAAAACGCACAAAAGTGCTGTTTGAATGAATGATTACGGGCCTGCTGCTGCTCAGTCAGACTGCTCTATCAAATCAGACTGAATTATAACATAATAACACACAGAAATACGAGCCTTTGGTCATTAATATAATCGAATCCGGAAACTACCATTTCGAAAACAAAACGTCTATTTCAGTGAAATATGGAACCGTTCGGTATTTTATCTAACGGGTGGCATCCCTAAGTCTAAATAGTCTTGTTACATTGCACAACCTTAAATGTATGTCATAATTATGTAAAATTCTGGCAAATTAGTTCGCAACGAGCCAGGCAGCCCAAACTGTTGCATATACCCTGACTCTGCGTGCAATGAACGCAAGAGAAATGACACAATTTCACCTGGTTAATATTGCCTGCTAAACTGGATTAGTAGTTATACCTAGTGATTAGTGATTGTTTTTTATAAGATACATTTAATGCTAGCTAGCAATTTACCTTGGCTTCTACTGCATTTGCATAACAGGCAGGCTACTCGTGGAGTGCAATGGTTAGAGCGTTGGACCAGTTAACTGTGCGGTTGCAAGATTGGAACCCCTGATCTGACAAGGTGAAAATCTGTCGTTCTGCCCCTGAACAAGGCAGTTAACCCACAGTTCCTAGGCAGTCATTGAAAATAAGAATGTGTTCTTAACTGACTTGCCTAGTTAAATAAAAGGTAGAAAAAATAATAATAATCGGAAATCGGCCCCCAAAAATACCGATTTCCGATTGTTATGAAAACTTGATATCGACCCTAATTAATCGGCCATTCCGATTAATCGGTCGACCTGGAGTATTGATTCATCATACAGCCGCCACATGATCAAAAGCTAGCTTGATGTTAGCCAGTAAGTTAGCTCATTTGCTATGCTAGCTACCTATCAGCTTGGATATAGACAACCCAATTAGAACGTATTAGGCGCCAGGTACACAACAAACTATCATATCCTTCTGATATAGAATAAATGAGACCCTAGTTTATTACACTGACCGAAAATATAAACGTAACAAGTAAAGCGTTGATCCCATGTTTAATAAGCAGAATTAAAATATCCCAGAAATGTTCCATACACACAAATATTATTTCTCTCAAATGTTGTGCACAAATGTAATCAGCTTCTTGATATGCCACAAGTCAGGTGGGTGGATTATCTTTAAAGGAGGAATACTCACTAACAGAATGTAAACATCATGATCATTACACAGGTGCACTTTGTGCTGGGGACATTAAAAGGCCACTCTAAAATGTGCCGTTCTGTCACACAACACAATGCCACAGATGTCTTGAGATTTCAGGGAGCGTGCAATTGGCATGCTGACTGCAGGATTATCCACCAGAGCTGTTGACGGAGAATTTAATGTTAATTTCTCTTCCATAAGCCGCCTCCAACGTCATTTTACGGAATTTCGCAGTACGTCCAACTGGCCTCACAACAGCAGACCACGTATAACCACGCCAGCCCAGGACTTCCAAATCCAGATTTTTCACCTGCGGAATCTTCTGATACCAGTCACCCGGACAGCTGATGAAACTGGGTTTGCACCACCAAAGAATTTCTGCACAAATGGTGGTCATGCCAGATCCACGCCTTTTACATTTTAATTATAAAAAATAAAAAAAAGATGTGACCAACAGATGCATATGTGTTCCCATTCATGTGAAATCCATAGATTAGGGCCTAATTAATTAATTTAAATTGACTGATTTCCGTATATATCAAATTTGATTTTACATGCATCAAATGCAACAGGTGAAATGCTTACTGGCAAGCTCTTAAAAAACAATGCAGTTCAAGAAAGAGTTAAGAGAATATTAACTAAATAAGCTAAAGTATTAATAGTAAAATAAAAAGTAACACAATAAAAATGACGAGGCTATATACATGGGGTACCAAGTCAATGTGCTGGGGTACAGGTTAGTCAAGTTATTTTGTACATGTACAGTTTAAATTGGAAGTTTACATACACTTATATTGGAGTCATTAAAGCTCATTTTTCAACCACTCCACACATTTCTTGTTAATAAATTATAGTTTTGGCAAGTCGGTTAGGATATCTACTTTGTGCATGACACAAGTAATTTTTCCAACAATTGTTTACAGACAGATTATTTCACTTATAATTCACTGTATCTCAATTCCAGTGGGTCAGAAGTTTACATACACTAAGTCGACTGTGCCCTTAAAAAGTTTGGAAAATTCCAGAAAATGATAGGCTAATTGATGTCATTTGAGTCAATTGGAGGTGTACCTGTGGATGTATTTTAAGGCCTACCTTCAAACTCAGTGCCTCTTTGCTTGACATCATGGGGAAATCAAAAGACAAAGATCATACTTTTTGGAGAAAAGTCTTCTGGTCTGATGAAACAAAAATAGAACTGTTTGGCCATAATGACCATTGTTATGTTGGGAGGAAAAGGGGGAGGCTTGCAAGCCAAAGAACACCATCCCAACTGTCAAGCACTGGGGTGGCAGCATCATGTTGTGGGGTTGCTTTTCTGCAGGAGGGACTGGTGCACTTCACAAAATAATGCCATCATGGGGAGGGAAAAAAATTACGTGGATATATTGGAACATCTCAAGACATCAGTCAGGAATTTAAAGCTTGGTCGCAAATGCGTCTTCCAAATGGACAATGACCCCAAGCATACTTCCAATGTTGTGTCAACATGGATTAAGGACAACAAAGTCAAGGTAATGGAGTGGCCATCACAAAGCCCTGACCTCAATCCTATAAAAAATTTGTGGGCAGAACTCAAAATGCCTGTCCGAGCAAGGAGGCCTACAAACCAGACTGTTACAACAGCTCTGTCAGGAGGAATGGGCCGAAATTCACCAAACTTATTGTGGGAAGCTTGTGGAAGGCTACCCAAAATGTTTGACCCAAGTTAAAAAATGTAAAGGCAATGCTACACTCAATTAGTATTTGGTATGTAAACTTCTGACCCACTGGGAATGTGATGAAAAAATGAAAGCTGAAATAAATAATTCTCTCTACTCTACATTCCCTATTATTAGAATGTAAAATTCTGACATTTTACATTCTTAAAATAAAGTGGTGATCCTAACTGACCTAAAATGGAATTTTTACTAGTATTGAATGTCAGGAATTGTGAAACTGAGTTTAAATGTATTTGGCTAAGGTGTATGTAAACTTCCGACTTCAACTGTAGGTAGGGCTAAAGTGACTGCATCGATAAAAAACAGCGAGTAGCAGCAGTGTAAAAACAAATGGGGGGGGGTCAATGTAAATAGTCTGTTGGCCATTTGATTAATTGTTCAGCAGTCTTCTGGCTTAGGGGTAGAAGCTGTTAAGGATCCCTTTGGTTCTAGACTTGGCTTTCCGGTACCGCTTGCCGTGCGGTAGCAGAGAACAGTCTATGACTGGGGTGACTGGAGTCTTGGACAATTTTTTTTATATGAACTGTAACACAGGAAAATCTTTGAAATTGTTGCATGTTGTGTTTATATTTTTGTTCAGTGTAGTTGGTTACCTTGCTAGCAAGTTTAGTGTTATCTGTGTCACTATGTGTTTGACACAGATTGTGAGGAGACCAGTGTAAAATCTGAATCTGCAGTTCGCAAACTATTCATTCTTTTTGAACAAGTCTTTTAATTCTTTTTATTTTTTTGTACGGACTCCAGTCAGTTTTTCTAAGTGACTTGTTCATTTAAGCCGGTCATTTGATCTGCTAATGCTGACCTCAAATGAGTCCTACAGTAGGATTAATACATGCTCCTCACACTCAGCTGCTCCAGAAACGTCCTCTGACCAACTTTCTGTATCCACGCAGGAACATCATGAAAAGAAGAAGAGAACAAATACCTGTTTTAGAACTGATAATTGATAGCATGGTGCACAACATTGTACTTATCACCCTCACAGCAGTCAAACAAGGCCTTCCGCCAGGAGTTGTTTACAATCTAGTCTGGTTGTGGCCATAACTAGACCTTGTCTCAAATGTATCAAGAAATTATCTGATTTGTATGCCGTGCAAACAACAAATGTCCATTGTTTGAAGCACCCTTTTACAAGTCTGTCACATATGACAGCTCAGACCAGTATGATGTAGCACTGCGATAGTCGCTCTCACTACACTGGAAGTTAATAGGAAGATTATTTTTAAATCGCAAAAATGTCTATCATGCATGTCAGATTTCAATACTGACTAGGGCTGAGCGGTGTACTGTTTTTTTGGTACAAACAACACTGTATTTAAAGTGCCCACTATTATATTCTAACTATAGAATTAGAATAGACATATTTCCATGATTCCAACAGTTAAACCAAGTGTGTTGCTCTAAATTGCAAGTCAAATTGCAACATTTGGTTAAAAATAAGGCCCAGATTGCTTGCCAATATCGTGTAGCAGTGTAGAAATGATCTCATATGCAGACATTTTTTTTTATATACTTTTTTTGGTTTAAAAAAAACGTGATAGTATTTTATGTTTTTTAATAACAAAAGTTCTAAATTTGCTTTAGGAGTAGTGTGTGACCCTAGGGTGGCAACACATACATTCTAAGTGAATTCAATGGGTCTTTCTCCATTCTGATTGTTTTATACTGTTCAATTTTTCAAATACCTTGATATATTATTTTGGACATATCGCCCAGCCCTATACTGGCCATTGTCATAACGCGGGAGGATGTCTTCTCTTGAATGAGCCATTGATCATATTTTTGCGATATTCCTACCTTGAGAAATATGTAATTTGTCTATAATCCAGGGTGCATTGCATGGTGCCATTGCCAGAGATGTTATAAAAAGGAATCCAATGAATGAAGGAACCTATAACGCCCCACCCAACAAACTGTCGACCAAACATGTACAGGTTGTCATGTCGCGTCACGCGGTTGATAAACTAATCGTTTTGCAATCCCTTCTTAAAGTCAATGTATATGTCGAAAAACGTGCCTATTTTCCTCAGGTACGTAATGTCACGATTCCAAAGCTATATGACACTAGATAGCAAATTCGTTATCCCAGAAAATATTTGTAATGTTGTACCCCTTGTTGATGCAATTCGTGCTAATGTTGGGACGAGCGCTCAAGTTTTATTACAAATTCAAAATAGACTGAAGTAGGGAAATATGTGTTACCACGACCTGATTTGGAATAATTGCGTCTATTTTCAGTTTAGGCTACTTTGCTGGTGTCACTAGTTACTACAGCCACAATATCAAAATGATGAAAACAACAAATGTGCTTTTGGGTTAATTTAGGATTAGACATAAGGTTAGCAGTATGGTTAGGGGTAACGGTTAGGTTTAAAATCTGATTTGAACAAGATACATGTTAGTAATAAGAAGGGTTTATAACTTTGTGTCTGTGGTAACTAGTGAAGACCCCTACTTTACGAACTGCTAGTGCCATTTTGAATTGGTTAGCCTAGCCTAGGCCAGTGGTTTCCAAACTTTTTATAGTCCGTACTCCTTCAAACATTCAACCTCCAGCTGCGTACCAGGGTCAGCGCACTCTCAAATGTTGTTTTTTGCCATCACTTTGTGGGAAGTGACAAAGAGCTCTTATAGGACCAGAGCATAAATAATACAAAATAATTTTGCCCTTTATTTAGCAATCTTACATATAAAACCTTATTTGTTCATCAAAAATTGTGAATAACTCACCACAGGTTAATGAGAATGGTGTGCTTGAAAGGATGCACATAACTCTGCAATGTTGGGTTGTATTGGAGAGAGCCTGTCTTAAATCATTTTCCACACACAGTCTGTGCCTGTATTTAATTTTCATGCTAGTGAGGACCAAGAATCAACTCTCACATAGGTATGTGGTTGCAAAGGGCATCAGTGTCTTAACAGCGTGATTTGCCAGGGCAAGAAACTAAGGGCTGCCCAATCCAGAAATCTGGCAGTGGCTTCTGATTAAATAACATTTTCACAGAACCGCTTGTTGCAATTTCTGTCATGTTCAGTTATCGGTAAGTGGACAGGAGGCAGGGTATGAAGGGATAACGAATCCAGTTGTTTGTCAGTTTCGGGAAAATACCTGCATAATTGCGCACCTAGCTCGCTCACGTGCTTCGCTATATCACATTTGACATTGTCCGTAAGCTTGAGTTAATTTGCACACAAAAAAATCATACAATATGGAAAGACCTGTGTGTTGTCCTTGTTAATGCAGACAGAAAAGAGCTCCAACTTCTTAATCACAGCCTCACTGTTGTACAGCATTGAATATAGTTGTGGATTCAGATCATTCAGGCAAGAAAAAACATCACCCAGATAGGCCAGTCGTGTGAGAAGCTTGTTTCTCAATTAAAAAAAACAACATTTCAATACTTTGCCCCTTGATAACCAGCACACTTCTGTATGTTGTAAAAGCGTTTCATGGTCGTTGCCCAAATCATTGCATAGTGCAGAAAATAAACAAGAGTTCAGGGGCCTTGCTTTAACATAAAGCAAGGCCCCTCTTACACAAAACATCTTTCAAGCTGTCAGGCATTCTCTTGGTGGAGACTGCAGTGTACCCAAGTGGCGTCGGGAGCAACAGCTTGCACGCGCGTTACCACTCCACTATGTCTCCCAGTCATGGCTTTTGCGCCATCAGAACAGATACCAACACATCTTGACCACCAAAGTCCATTTGATGTCACAAAGCTGTCCAGTACTTAAAAAATATCATCTCAAGTTGTCCTGGTTTGCGGAAGAGGATGTTTTCCTTAATTGACCCCCCCATAAATATAACAGACATATACCAGGAACTGTGCCATGCCCGCCACATCTGTTGACCCATCCAGCTGTAACACACAGAATTCACTGGCTTGTATGCCAAGCAGTAATTGTTTCAAAACATCTCCTGCCGTGTCACTGATGCGTCGTGAAACAGTGTTGTTTGATGAAGACATTCTGTGTAGCCTTTTTGGCCTTTTCCCACAGCGTTGTCCCAGCCATATCTGCGTCAGCAGGAACAATTAAGTCTTTGACAATAGTATGGGGCTTGCCTGTCCTAGCCACTCGGTAGCTCACCAGACGCTTCTAGCCTCTCCTTATTAATGGTATCTGTTGCGTTTATACATGTCTCGCTACTTGAAAGTTGAGTGGCTTATTTTTCACATTGTCATGTTTCTAAATGTCTGCACAAGAGTGAAGATTTCCCACAAGATAGTAACGGTTACTGTGATTGGATGTTAATTATTTGACTAGGCTACCTGTGGATGGTTTAATTTTATTTTGGGCAGTGAAACAAGGCTACTCAGGCGAGGAAAACAAACCTTACCCAAATGTATAGCCTCGTTGGAAAATATAAATGTACTGTTTTTAATTTTTCTTTAAAAATAAACATGTAAATCACATTTGGCGTACCCCCGACGGCAGGGGTATGCCTGGCCTAGGCTATAACCCCCCTAAACATTGACGGGTTCCGTTTTGCTCTACGACCCCAACACGTGTCAGGGGACTCCTGAAGGTAATCGGTACCGGTTTTAAAAAATGAAGGGCAGTATGAAGGTAGTTTTGTGCCAACCCAAAAAAGCGGTTAAATGTGTGTAAAAATTATATATTTCCTGAGCTTTGTCATATCTCCTAGATATAGGACAAACACTTCAAAACCTTGTTTCTCATGATACATTTTTTGACAATTTTTTGGACAATTTTTTTTTTTGCCTCTTATTAATGTGTTATTCAATGTGCTTGTCTGGGCTATAGTAGTAAAATGCAAATTATTTTTTGATACCTACAATTGAAAATGAACCATAGTAGACCATCTTAAAACAATTCCCAATGTCAGCTTAGACTTTTAAGAATGAACAAAACAAGGCTATGCTGTTGCACAGGCTTCTACAAGCAAGCGCCACTGCTGATCTCACTACCTTTTTGAATATTGTGTTCCACTATATAACCAGTTAATATTACGATTTCAATACATTCATCTTAAATGGCGCTTGATTTTTTTTATGAACTAAATGTATACCTGGCCAAAAGTATGTGGACGCCTGCTCGTCGAACATTGCATTCCAAGATCATGGGCCTTAATATGGAGTTGGTCCCCCCCTTTGCTCCTATAACAGCCTCCACTCTTCTGTGAAGGCTTTCCACTAGATGTTGGAACATTGCTGATGGGACTTGCTTCCATTCAGCCATGAACATTATTGAGGTCGGGCACTGATGTTGGACGATTAGACCCGGCTTGCAGTCGGTGTTGGAATTCATCCTAAAGGTGTTTAATGGGGTTGAGGTCAGGGCTCTGTGCAGGCCAGTCAAGTTCTTCCACACCGATCTTGACAAACCATTTCTGTAGGGGCCTCACTCAGTGGTGTTGTCATACTGAAACAGGAAAGGGCCTTCCTCAAACTGTTGTCACTAAGTTGCAAGCACAGAATCGTCTCGGATGTCATTGTATGCTGTAGCATTAAGATTTCCCTTCACTGGAACTAAGGGGCCTAGCCCGAACCATGAAAAACAGCCCCAGACCATTCTTTTTCCTCCACCAAATGTTACAGTTGGCACTATGCATTTGGACGGGAAACATTCGACTGACATCCGCCAAACCCAGATTCGTCCGTCGGATTGTCACGTGGTGAAGGGTGATTCATCACTCCAGAGAACGAATTTCCACTGCTCCAGAGTCCAATGGAGGCAAGCTTTACACCACTCCAGCCGACGCTTGGCATTGCTCATGGTGATCTTAGGCTTGTGTGCGGCTGCTCGACCATGGAAACCGATTTAATGAAGCTCCTGATGAACAGTTCTTTTGCGGACATTGCTTGCAGAGGCAGTTTGTAACTGTAGCAACATTAGCACTTCAGCACTTGGCAGTCCTGTTCTGTGAGCTTTTGTGGCCTACCACTTCACTGCTGAGCTGTTGTTGCTCCTAGACATTTCCACTTCACAATAACAGGGCTTACAGTTGACCGGGGAACCTCTAGCAGGGCAGACATTTTACCAACTGACTTCTTGGAGAGGTAGCATCCTATGACGGTGGCATGTTGAAAGTCACTGAGCTCTTCAGTAAGGTCAGTCTACTGCCAATGTTTGTCTATGGAGATTGCATGGCGGTGTGCTCGATTCACTAATTGCCCTTGACAATCAATCCACAAAATTTGAAGGGGTGTCCACTTTTGTATATAGTGTATATGAGGCAATTAGGATTTGTTATCTGTAATAGTTATGATAAATTAGGCATTGTTGTGCACTGTTGGCATATAGATAAACGTGCACTTATTTTTCCAGTGTGTGCCTGTTTTTATTAAAGTACTGAAAAACAATCAGACGAGGCCTCGAACAATGACAGAATGTCATGCCCATCTCTGTAGGCTGCAATAAAGTTACAACTGTGATCCTCTTCTTTTGGCCTTTTATTTTTGCCATGAAGTGTTTGCCTAATGCTGTAACAGCTGTTGGTTTTAAAACCAGCAGCACAGCTTTGAAGGGGTTCTTCTCAATGATGGGGAAGAAATTAGCTGGGTCTAGGTTTGTGGTGGAATAGGCTATTCTTTCACTTCAACTTAAATGTTTCTCCCAAAGCATAATGGTCTGGTCTGCTTGACCAGACGGTGGTGTGCACTATGCAGCTCTAATCATTAGTTTAAAAAGCGACTTTTTGGTTCACTGAGGTACTTGCTTACTATAGCAAAAAGCGAAACTCTGGGTAGTGAAGTCCTCCCTTCCTCTCTCTCAGCTGTTTATGTCAGCCCGTCTACCCAGGTCTCTCAGCTCTAGACTTTTGATCTTTAAAGGGATGCTTTTCCATAGAGTTGCAGCCAGTCCACATGGTCACGCAGTGCCTCTATTACATTATTTTGGGAGAACCCTGCACTAGTGTACCTGTAGACTTCCAGCCATTGCGCTAATGCTAGTTAGCATTGGCTCGTGAAACTACCTAACTTCCTTCATACTGCACGCAGAGATATAAACATGGTATCCACGAGTTCCAGAATCTTGCAATATCCCTTTAAAGAGTTGCATCTGTTTTTGGCTCATCGACATGGACACATCCCAGTGAAAGCACACTGTGCTTCAGATGGGAGTGCTGGCCTATGCCTAGGGTGTGTGTTGCTGTCGCCTCAGGCAGAGGCACAGTGGCCTTTTTCCTGCTCAGCCAGCACTCCAGTGTTTGAGCCTGTTACTCAGCTGGTGGTGATGTCACCCTACTGATCATGTGACGCTAGTGAGTGTCTTCGAGATGTGTGCGCAAGAGGGAGGGAGTGTGTATGGCTGCGGGTGTCTTTTCCTCCATGTTTGGTTCTCACTGACCTCCGTCGTCATGGTGTTGCAGCAGCTCTTCTCCTTAGATCTAATCTAGGACACTACTGTGTGTTGAAGTGCCTTAGATGCAGACCGCTACAGACTGCTTTCTATTTCAGTTGATTCATTATCTTCCCCTGAGCCCAGTTCTTGTGCAGCTTCTGTCAGAATAAGTGCTGATAGACTAAACATTTCTTTGGCGTCTTTCATGTCTGATGGTTGGTGTGGCAGTTTAAGCTAATTCCCTGAAATTCTACACATTTTGCCATGGTTTATGCTGTGTTCTTATGCTATGAGTGACTCAAACATAGCAATCGGTGCAATGAAAAAATACCTCAATCTATAATATTTTGAATGTCAGCCTTTATTTAGGTGATTGTTAGTTCTCAAAGATGATCTTATTTAAGAATACACTCCGTGGCCAGTTTATTGGGCCAGTTCATGAAAATGGGTTCGCTCCTACAGACAGTGAGTCACGTGGCTGTGGCTTGCTCTATAAAGCAGGCAGGCAGACAGGCATTGAGGCATTCAGTTAGTGTTCATTTGAACATGAGAATGGGCAAAACGAGTGACCTAAGTGACTTTGTTCTAACCTCTCAAACGGCCAGCCTCCTAGGCTTTTCACACACGACAGTGTCTTTTGGGTTAACTGAGAATAGTGTGACAAACAAAACATACAGTCTGGCAGTCTAGTGGGTGAAAACGGCTCGATGAGAGAGTTTTAAAGTAGAATGGCAAGAATTGTGCAAGCTAACTGGTGGTTCACAAACGGTCAAATAACGGTGCAGAACGGCATCTTGGAATGTACAACTTCTCGGTCCTTGTCACAGATTATTGCAGCAGACGACCACATTGGTTTCCACTCCTATCAGCTAAAAATGAGAAAGTGACTCCAGTGGGCACGTGATCACCAACACTGGACAATTGAAGAGTGGAAAAACATTGCCTGGACCGATGCATCTCGGTTCCTATTGCGTCATGCTGATGGCAGAGTCAGGATTTGGCATAAGCAGCATGAGTCCATGGCCCCATCCTGCCTGGTGTCAACGGTACAGGCTGGTGATGTAGGGAATGTTTTCCTGGCACACATTAGGTCCCTTGATACCAATTGAGAAATGTTTGAACACCACCTTGTAGAATTCACGCCCCCAGAGAATTCAGGCCGTTCTTAAGGCAAAGGTGGGTCCGATCGGGTATTGTACGAAAATGTATGTATGTATATACTCACCACTGTAAATCTCTCTGGATGAGGGCGTCTGCAAATTCACTCAAATGCTAATGTAAAATGTACCTAAAAAAACTAGCCACTTAGTGTATATAGGTCCATTTATCGCCATTATCTTGTTTATCTGGTTTTAGCCTTAGTTTACACAAACGTTTTACCATTACAAATATTTTGGTTAATTTTTGGGTTGTTTGGACTTAGTATAGTTTTCTATGCAGAAAAGACCCTGTTGACGATTCCTCATAGGTGGAGGCTGGGCCATAGCAGGTTGCTTCTGGGCTGAACACAAGCTGGAGTGGTGGCACAGAACACTTCTTGCTATCATACGTTTGAGCATGTTCCTCTACTTCCCTTGAAGCCATAACCACACAGTCAGATTTTGTTTAGGGGTTCTAGACAGAAAAAATGGGTGAAACCCTATTGTATTTGTTGGCTATTATTGAGTTCCTCTGTCAATTTTGTTTAAAAATTCACATTTTCAGGAGATGGTAAGGCACAGGAGGGTGCAACTTTGCAAGATGGGAAAAGGCCATGGGCCACACCCTCTCGTGCGATCTCATGCCAATTTGCCACATGGTGGTGCTAAAACAAGCAACTGAGAAAGCAAACTGTGACCTAGTCCCCTGAAATTCAGTACATACAGTGCCTTCAGAAAGTATTCACACCCCTTAACTTTTTCCACATTCTGTTGTTACAGCCTGCATTTATAAACTGAGATTTTTTTGTCACTGGCCGACACACGAGTGGCGCAGCGGTTTAAGGCACTGCAACTCAGTGCAAGAGGTGTCACCACAGTCCCTGGTTCGAATCCAGTCTTTATCGCATCCGGCTGTGATTGGGGGTACCATAGGGTGGTGCGCAATTGGCCCAGCGTCATCCGGGTTTGGCTGGGGTAGGCTGCCATTGTAACTAAGAATTTGTTCTTAACTGAGTTGCCAAGTTAAATAAAGGTTACACACCACACTGATCAAAAAGTTATTTTGTTGGCATTTACGTATGTCCCCATTACCAGTAAAACATAATCAAAACCTATTTCTTTCACTTACTTGCTGTGCTGTTTCGTTGTTCAGTTGTTTCATTCTCAACCAGGATTTATATGGAACGCTGTTTGAGTCTTTGCGTATCAAAAAATATACAATTTAACACTATTTAACGTGTCAAATAAGCTTGATGACCAATCAGGGCCTGAATATGACTGCACGTCACAATATTTTAATGCGTTCATACATTTAAAGTTTTTTTACGTGTTTACACTCACTCGTATTTCATGTCACAACGATTAAGCGATACCTATGCTATGATTCTGGTAAAGTTGTCTCGCACTCCTACAGTGCTGGTCATAAAAAAAGCTAGCTAACTCATGGATGCAAACAATGTTCTTCCCCCAAAACACAGGAAAACGACAATCTGTTTCAGTGGCTATAGTTAGCTAGCTAACTATATAGCTAGGTGTCATCTAAAATAACCCTCATTTATAAGACCTTTCTTATTTGATTAATTGTCGGACCCATCTATGTGAAGCTAGCCACAATAAGGATTAGCCACAATAGTGGACTTTGCCTTCAAAATAAAAGTATGGCATAATTCTACTATTTGTATTCATTTGCATCATTGTAAATTACACTTTTGTTTTGAAGGCTAACTGCAAAGTCCACTATTGAACCCAATGTCCTTATTGTGGCTAGCCAAATGAAGCTAGCTGGCTGCTTATACCGTTAGCTTTGGGCAACAGAAGCTGGCTAGCATTTATTTTCATAAACTGAAGTTCAATTTCAAAAGGTGAACAACAAGTGGAAACCTAGCTTAAACTTACACGGATTCCTAAATCATTGCTAAAAATAATTAAAATGACTGCAGTTTTAAATGGTCATTGTTTTCCTCCTTGTATCGGCGCTAGCTAGGTACCAAGCTAAAGCTAACTACCCCAGAATTTGCGGTTGAACAAATCATGCTTTATTACCAACACAGTATTGTGAACACATCATTTGTGGCCTTTTTCTGCAGACTTTTTTTGTACAGCTTTGACAGTGCTACTGTATCTTTTTTGACACGCAAAGACCCAAACAGCGTTCCATAATATGCCGTGAAGCTAATAGCAGTGACGCTATTACTGTGTAACTCCGGTAGGGCAACATCTGAAAAATAGCACACTTGGTAGTGTGTTACGGTGCTCGACCGGTCGGCGAAAGCCAACATCACCCACGACAGAGAACGGTTGATTGTCAAGGGCAATGAATTCCATTATCTTGGCGTTTAATGGATTTCGCCTTTGAGTTGTCTCGCTGAAATTGTCTTACTCTTTCAAATGACTGCTCTACTTGTTGACTGCTCGATCCACACAGCAGACATTGAGGGCTAGGTTAGGAATGCTGTGTTGCATGTTCAGCGCAAAATTTTATGCGCCGTCATTATGTCATGTAACTTCGTTTATATAGGTATGCGCGTCAGCTTTGACATCGGTTTTGCATTGGGCGACATTGGGCGTTAAACTAGACAAACTAGACATCCGATATGTTCACTGACTATATCGTGCATCCCTAGTCTCCATATTATGTCTAATATATTAGCACATTATTCTTTAAACTTCTTCAAGCTCTGGCAAGTTGGTGGTTGATCATTGCTAGACCATTTTAAACCATTTTCTTGCAATTTTTAGATTTTCAAGCCGATAATTCAAACTATAACTATGCCACCCGGGAACATTCAATGTCGTCTTGGTAAGCAACTCGTGTATATTTGGCTGTGTGTTTTAGGTTATTGTCCTGATGAAAGGTGGATTCATCAACCAGTGTCTGTTGGAAAGCAGACAACCAGGTCTTCCTCTAGGATTTTTCCTGTTCTTAGCTCTATTCCGTTTCTCTTTATTCTAAAAAAGCATACCCATAACATGATGCTGCCACCACCATACTTTAAAATATGAAGTGGTACTCAGTGAAGTGTTGTGTTGGATTTGCATTCAGGACATAAAGTAAATATCTTAGTTGGAGCTATTTTCTGTGTATTTTACCCCCCTTTTCTCCCCAATTTTGTGGTTTCCAATTACGCTCTTGTCTCAGTGCTGTAACTCCACAATGGGCTTGGGAGAGGTGACGGTTGAGTCATGCATCCTCCGAAACATCCGCCATATAGCGCTCCTTAACATCCGCCCGCTTAACCCAGAAGCCAGCCGCACCAATGTGTTGGAGGAAACACCGGTCATTGTATACATCAATGATGTTGCTCTTGCTGCTGGTGATTCTCTGGTACACCTCTATTCAGATAACATCATTCTGTATACTTCTGGCCCCTTTTTGGACACTGTGTTAACTAACCTCCAGATGAGCTTCAATGCCATACAACTCTCCTTCCGTGGCCTCCAACGGCTCTTAAACGCATGGAAAACTAAATGCATGCTATTCAACCGATCGCTGCCTGCACCTGCTCGCCCGTCCAGCATCACTACTCTGGACGGCTCTAACTTACAATACTTGGACAACTACAAATACCTAGGTGTCTGGTTAGACTGTAAACTCTCCTTCCAGACTCGCATTAAACATCTCCAATCATCCTATGGGAGTCACGGTCAGTTGTGACAGCCTGGGATTGAACCCGGATCTATAGTGACGCCTCAAGCACTGCGATGCAATGCCTTAGACCGCTGGCCACTCGGGAGGCCCCAGCCTTTGATGTTCTTGATTGTAAATTGTTATTGAATAAACTCACTTGCTGTATCTTTACATGACCTGCCATCACATGGTTGGAGTTATTTATCCAATAAAACCCAATGTTCTTCAATGGAAGCTTCTCTAACGTATACAGTGCTTTCGGAAAGTATACAGACCCCTTCCCTTTTTGCACTTTTTGATACTTTACAGCCTTAATCTAAAATAGATAAAATAAAATAAATATTCCTCCATAAATCTAAGCACAATACCCCATAATGACATAGCGAAAATGGCTTTTTACACATTTTTGCAACAAGTACCTTATTTACATAAGTATTCAGACCCTTGTTTATGAGACTCGAAATTGAGCTCGGGTGTATCCTGTTTCCATTGATTACCTTTGAAATGTTTCTACAACTTGACTGGACATGATTACAACTAAGCCATGAGGTCGAGGGAATTGTCCGTAGAGCTCCGAGACAGATGTAGGGAAGGGAACCAAAAAAACTCTGCAGCATTGAAGGTTCCCAAGAACTCAGTGTCCTCCATTCTTAAATGGATGAAGTTTGGAACCACCAATACTCTTTCTAAACCTGGACTCCCAGCCAAACTGAGCAATCGGGGGAGAAGGGCCTTGGTCAGGGAGGTGACCAGGAACCCAGTGGTCACTGACGGATCTCCCGAGTTCTTCTGTGGAGGTGGGGGAACCTTCCAGAAGGACAACCATCTCTGCTGAACTCCATCAATCAGGCCTTTACGGTGGAGTGGCCAGACAAAAGCCACTCCTCAGAACAAGGCACACGACAGCCCGCTTGGAGTTTGCCAAAAGGCACCTAAACGACTCTCAGACCATGAGAAACAAGATTCTCTGGTCTGATGAAGCCAAGATTGAACTGCAAGGTCTGAATGCTAAGATCTGGAGGAAACCAGGCACCATCCTTACGGTGAAGCATGGTGGTGGCAGCATCATGCTGTGGGGATGTGCCCATGTGCATACGTAGTTTACCACGAAACACAATTCCAGAGTTTGGTCCATGTTTAGAAGAAAATAGTTAGTTGAGGGGGCTTGTACAAGTTCAAGCTTTTCAATCCCTCTGACAGTATGGGTAACTGCATTACAGCAGGATCATTTTTACTGTCCTTCCCACAACCTCAGGCTGTGTCATTGCTCATGCCCTGGCTGTTTCCATTTTTATTTTGTGGTTTTAGCATTATCTTTCTGAAGGTCATACTGGAAAACACCTTGAGTTCACAATCAGCATTGCTGATAAAATTCCCCCACTCCTTAACCTATTTTTATCTTGGAAAGTTAATGTATAATCTGTTTATAGACCTGAGTACATACACATAGACTGCCTTGTTGCGGCAAGGAGTCTCTTGCCTGAAATCTGTAGCCTAGTTCAGCCATTCTCAATCTTTTTTTGTGCCAGGGACCAGCAAGGCATGGCCGCCTTGTTCTCGGGACCACGTTGGTAAAACAAATAGACAATCGCTTTTTTTCTTTATAAAACAAGAAACTCTTCATTGATTTTGACTTTACTCTAAAAATAATGAACGATGTATTTACTTGGCTACTTCATTGTGGTTTCATGGTTTGTCTGTGCTGTCTTCATGGGCAGTGTCTGTCTCTCTGGGCTGTCTGTAAATGACCAAAACAATAGAAATACGTGATCCATGTCTACATCACCCGTGTCGACCCGTGTTGAGAATATGGGGAACATATTGAAAATGCCTCTATCCACTCGGTCTCTCCAGACACCCGGCTTTTTCTTGAAAGCGGCAATTTTACCGTTTGCTTGGAAAATGTCACTTGCTCAGCCCTGCATGGATAGGTTGAGCAGCAGTCTCGTCGTTACAGACCCAGAAACAACGGTCCCATCCTAATCCATGTCTTGTTATGTACTCGTTCAGAACACAGAACATTTCCCTTGCAGTTGTATTCTGAGGCAAATCTCTGCACCAAATAAATTATTCATATGAAGAGAATATATACAAAACGTGGGCATGTCAGTTGTCTCATCTAATTGGATTGTAAACCAATTTGATGCGAAGGCTCTGTCTAAAACCTGTGATTCAATATCATCGGCTATATCCTTGTTTCTATACGTGACGGTATCATTGTAAAGTTGGATTATGCAGATTTTTGTAGCAGCAGATAGGCCTAAAACCTCTTGGCTATGACCAGTTTATCAGCTATAGTGAAAGAAGCCTTGCACTTGGAGAGTAAAGCATTTATGTTTGATTGGTTCTCTTTTTTTTCTAGAAAAAAGTGTAGTTTAGCATTTTTGATGGCTTCATAGCATCATTGCCGAGGCAAATCTGACATACCACGCAGACCGGTTTTGGCGGGCAGCTGTCATTTGAAAGACATGATGTCCCAGATGTGCTCAATTGGATTCAGGTCTGGGGAACGGGCGGGCCAGTCCATAGCATCAATGCCTTCCTCTTGCAGGGACTGCTGACACACTCTAGCATTGTCTTGCATTAGGAGGAACCCAGGGCCAACCGCACCAGCATATGGTCTCACAAGGGGTCTGAGGATCTCATCTCGGCACCTAATGGCAGTCAGGCTACCTCTGGTGAGCACATGGAGGGCTGTGCGGCCCCCCAAAGAAATGCCACCCCACACCATGACTGACCCACCGCCAAAACGGTCATGCTGGAGGATGTTGCAGGCAGCAGAACGTTCTCCACGGCGTCTCCAGACTCTGTCACGTCTGTCACATGTGCTCAGTGTGAACCTGCTTTCATCTGTGAAGAGCACAGGGCGCCAGTGGCGAATTTGCCAATCTTGGTGTTCTCTGGCAAATGCCAAACGTCCTGCACGGTGTTGGGCTGTAAGCACAACCCCCACCTGTGGACGTCGGGCCCTCATACCACCCTCATGGAGTCTGTTTCTGACCGTTTGAGCAGACACATGCACATTTGTGGCCTGCTGGAGGTCATTTTGCAGGGCTCTGGCAGTGCTCCTCCTGCTCCTTGCACAAAGGCGGAGGTAGCGGTCCTGCTGCTGGGTTGTTGCCCGCCTACGACCTCCTCCTCCACGTCTCCTGATGTACTGGCCTGTCTCCTGGTAGCGCTTCCATGCTCTGGACACTACGCTGACAGACACAGCAAACCTTCTTGCCACAGCTCGCATTGATGTGCCATCCTGGATGAGCTGCACTACCTGAGCCACTTGTGTGGGTTGTAGACTCCGTCTCATGCTACCACTAGAGTGAAAGCACCGCCACCATTCAAAGTGACCAAAACATCAGCCAGGAAGCATAGGAACTGAGAAGTGGTCTGGTCACCACCTGCAGAACCACTCCTTTATTGGGGGTGTCTTGCTAATTGCCTATAATTGCCACCTGTTGTCTATCCATTTGCACAACCGCATGTGAAAATTGTCAATCAGTGTTGAAAAATATGTATTCTGATGGACAACGGCAGTGGACCATTGCTTTGACAGCCAATAGCTTTGACTGTAGAACACCTGGGGTATTTCTCACCAAAATCATGTGGAAGTTGTTTCCAATATTACTGGAGCTATGTTTTTTTTCTTTCTTTTCGCAGTGGGTTGGTTGCCATGTCGCGGGCCATTTCTAAACTACTCACAAGCCACTATTTTTTTGTTTTGATAACAAACAACATTACTAGCTAGCAACCCGAACTTGACCACTGAATGGGCTATGCTCAAATTTCGATTGCTCAGGAAAAACTGAAAATGCGCTCAGCAAAAAGATGCTTCAAAGGTACACTGCGTATGAAAGAGTGGGGTGTGTATACTTGTGTGTGAGAGAGGATGTGCGTTAGAGTAAGAACTTTTCTCAATGGAGTAATCAATATCATAGTCAATAGTGTGAGGGAGAGTGTATAGACCTATATGTGTGTGAAGTTATCTGAACAGAACCAAATGTTTAGTGTATTCATACGTTTGGACAAGTTTTAAAACTCTTGTTCTTTGTCCATATAAACAGTTATTTTTTCATATAGTCACACTCATTTAGAATGCCTGAAGCTTTAACAGTACTTAAAGGTGTGTGTGTGTGTGAGTGAGAGAGAGAGAGACTGAGTGTGCGCGAGCTGTGCGCAAGTGTTAAACTTCAAAAATGTTTGGTAAGAGGGAGTAGGCCTACTTAAGCATTGGGAGCATTAATAGCTGTAGTTATGTTAGTGACTTTTGTGGTGTTTATGAGGAAATTTGATTAAACCATTCTGATGTAGATGATTGTGTCTTTCGGTCCCTAACAGGCTGACCACACCGCACGCATAGTGTGCGCGAGCTTGCAAAAATAAATGTAGGAATCTATGTTTTTCAATTATTGCACCCACACTGCTCGCATGCGTCAACGAGCGTCTGCGTTGCCAAGGGCTAAAATAGAACTGCTTTCTATTTCTGACGCAGATCGTGCTGCAAGTCCTGCCTCTGCCATCTCCTGATTGGTTTATAGAAGCAGGTACCCACATGCCATCTCCTCATTGGTTATACCCACGTGGGTGATTGAATGACGAACTGTGTTGCTGGTTGGTGTAGTAATACTATGAAAGTTTAGATGCCAATCGCCATATCAGTTCAAAGATGAAAAAGCCTGGAAGGAGGAGAGATGACTAGAAACGATTCGGTTGACCGTTTTGTGTGGATTAGTTGTTGGAGTAGAGGACCTTGTGCATTTCAGGTAAAATAACAACTCAACGTTTATACCCCAGGACAAAATAGCTAGCAACAGCAAGCTAGCTAAATAGGACAAATTAGCTAGCAAGTGTAAGCTAACTAGCTAAATTACCATAAATGTTTAATGCTTTTTGACTTGTCCCCAAATTAATGTCATTGGTTCAGAGTTTGTTTTGATATTTTGGGTGGTGGGTGGCGGGACACAATGCAGATAGCCCGGTTAGCCAAATGCGGGAGCACTGGTTGGTCGGCCCAATTGAGGTAGTCATTTACAACTGCCATCTGGCCAAGATAAAGCAAAGCAGTGTGACACAAACAACAACACAGTTACACATTAAATAAACGTACAGTCAATTACACAAAAGAGAAAGTCTATATACATTGTGTGCAAATGAGGTAGGATAAGGGGTGGGGTGAGGCAATAAATAGGCCATAGTGGCGAAATTATTACAGTATGGCAAATTAAACACTGGGGTGATAGATGTGCAGAAGATGAGTGTGCAAGTAGCGGGACTGGGGTGCAAAGGAGCAAAATAAATAACAATATGGTGATGAGGTAGTTGGGTGGGCTATTTACAGATTGGCTATGTACTGGTGCAGCGATCTCTCACATGTAGTTTTTGTTGATGGCTGTAGTAGACTGTTGATGTCCACCGTATTTCTTGTTTCCACAGAGCCGCCAATCACAACAGGCCCAGCCAAGGTGGTGAAGGCCCCAAACCCCCGGCCTCGGAGAGGAGAAAGGGTAACGTCCTCCTCCTGTTGGCCAAAATTGTGTGTGTGTGTGTGTGTGCCTGTGTGGACATCTGCGGCTATGCTTAGAAACAGTCCATGCTTCCTGGTATGCACGTGGTAGTACTTGGGGAGTCTGTCAGGTAAGGTGTATAAACACTCTAAAGCAGTGGTTCCCAAACTATGAGGTGGGTTTTTTAAAGGAACTTGTAATACAATGCACAAGGTGCATGTTGGAAATTTCCTCTTGTCATGTTAGTCATTGTATGCTGACCAGACCGCCCACACTCATGTTGGATTTTGTCCACCCACACCAGACGCCATCAGGACACGCAGCTTGAAATATCAAAAGGAACTCTGAACCAACTACATTCAATTGGGGACAGGTCAAAAAGCATGAAACATTTTGACAATTTAGCTAGCTAGCTTGCTGTTGCTAATTAATTTGTCCTGGGTTATAAACATTGGGTTGTTATTTTACCTGAAATGCACAAGGTCCTCTACTCCGACAGTTAATCCACAGATAAAAGGGTCAACCGAGTTTGTTTCTAGTAATCTCTCCTCCTTCAGGCTTCTTCTTTGGACTTTATGTGGCGGTTGACAACCAACTTTAAGGTGCATTACCACCACCAACTGGACTGGAGTGTGGACTTCAGTTCATCTTTCAATCACCCACGTGGGTATATGCTCCTAAAAACAAATGAGGAGATGGGAGAGGTGGGACTTGCTTCTCCCATCTAAAATAGAACCAAGTTCTATTTTCTCCACCAACAAGAGGGGTGTGAACAGTTTGTGTCATGAACAGTGCTTGTGCCAATGGAAATAGATATGGTACGGGATGTTCCCCAATGCTGGAAGGAGGGCCCCCCGAGTGACATGAGAACCCCTGTCTTCAACCTTTTCTTCCCCAAAGACCACCTCTCAGGCAAACCGGCGACCAAGGGACCCCTATCATACATTAGCAAAACAAAATGGTCACTTGTCTTTTCTTATCATCAAGTGAATATGTGAACTCTTGACAGCCTATTTTATTTAACCTTTAACCAGGTAAGACCCATTGAGGTTAAACACCTCTTTTGTGAGGGCTGGAAAACACATTTTCGCCATTATACAGTGCATTCTAAAAGTATTCAGACCCCTTTACTTTTTACAGCAAAAATACTCATCAATCTACACACAATACCATACAATGACAAAGCAAAAACAGGTTTATACATTTTTGCAAATGTATTAAAAATAAAAAACACCCTATTTACATAAGTACTCAGAACCTTTGCTATGAGACTCGAAATTGAGCTCAGGTGCATCCTGATTCCATTGATCATCCTTTAATGTTTTTACAACTTGATTGGAGTCCACCTGTGATAAATTGATTGGACATGATTTTGGAAGGCACACACCTGTCTATATAAGGTCCCACAGTTGACAGTGCATGTCAGAGCAAAATCCAAGCCATGAGGTCGAAGGAATTATCCATAGAGCTCCGAGACAGGATTGTGTTAAAGCACGGATCTGGGGAAGGGTACCACATTTTTTTTGTTGCAGCATTGTCCCCAAGAACAACGTGGCCTCCATTCTTAAATGGAAGAAGTTTGGCACCACCAAGACTCTTCCTAGAGCTGGCCCCCCAGCCAAACTGAGCTGCTTTGAGTTTGCCAAAATGCACCTAAATGACCCTGAGACCATGAGAAACAAGATTCTCTGGTCTGATGAAACCAATATGCCAAGTGTCACCTGAATGCCAAGTGTCACGTCTGGAGGAAACCAGGCACCATCCCTACAGTGAAGCGTGGGGATGTTTTTCAGCGGCAGGGACTGGGAGACTAGTCAGGATCGGAGTAAAGATGAACGGAGTAAAGTGCAGAGAGATCCTTGATAAAAACCTGCTCCAGAGCGCTCAGGACCTCAGACTGGGGCAAAGGTTCACCTTCCAACAGGACAACGACCCTGAGCACACAGCCAAGACAACGCAGGAGTGGCTTCAGGACAAGTCTCTTAATGTCCTTGAGTCGCCCAGCCAGAGCCCGGACTTGAACCCAATCGAACATCTCTGGATAGACCTGAAAATAGCTGTGCAGCAACGCTCCCCATCCAACCTGACAGAGCCTGAGAGAATCTGCAAGGTAGAATGGGAGGAACTCCCCAAATACAGCTGTGCCAAGCTTGTAGGGTCATACCCAAGAAGACTCAAGGCTGTAATTGCCGCCATAGGTGCTTCAACAAAGTACTGAGTAAAAGGTCTGAATATTTCAATTTTTTATTTCTAAAAACCAGTTATTACTCTGTCATTATGGGCATTGTGTGTAAAAATAAATTAATTAATAAAAATCCTCAATCTACATCACAAAGTGTGGAAAAGGTCAAGGGTTCTGAATACTTCCCGAGCTGTAATTTGTTTTAGATTTTTATGTTGTAAATGAGGATTGTTTCTATTGGGCCACACCTTTGTTGATATGGTGAATCTTTAATGTGATGAGCATAAAGACATGTTTGCATTCCAAATGGCACCCTATTTCCTATATACGGCACCCTATGGGCCCTAGTTAAAAGTAGTGCACTGTGTATGGAATAGGGTGCCATTTGTGACAGAAGTGCTGAAGAGTGTTAAAATCCCTTGATATTCTTTTTAGGTTGGAGATTTTGGTGATGCTATGAAGTGGCCAACCCCTGGGGAGATTGCAACTAAAGAAACGCAGGTAAGTCAGTGCCCGGAGGTAATACTACTGACGCACACACCACCCCCCCAGTGGCCAGTTGAGTAGGGCACAGTGCGTTTGCAGTGGTAGTGAACACACGGCTCTTGTTTATTCAGTAGTCCCTTCAGGACTTCCGCAGGCTTAACAAGTCACCCTCACGTATCAATTAATAATACCTCTTCGAAACAGGAGACTTTTTCTAGCGTCTCATTGGTAGGAAAACAACAGGGTGTGCAGGCCAGGCGGGGGTTGTTTGAAGAACAACACAGAGTGGAGTCATGATGAGATGTAAATAAAGTTGGCGCTCTTTTCCCTCTGTTTATGACACTGATCTGGGTGTTCTGTGGTGTGGTGTAATTGTAGTGTGCTCAGATGAGACTCAACTTGCTCTTTGTCTCTGAGGTCTTTCTGCTTAGCCTTAGTTAGCACACGGTATATCTACTTTAGGGTGCACACAGGGTGTTAGTTTAGGTCCCAGACACCGATCTTCTGAGTATCCTTTCTGTCCACAGAATGAGAATAGTGTTTAAAGTCCTGCCTGTAGAATGATAGCACATTGTATAAAGTTCTGGCAGCAAATTCTGTAGAATGATGGCACAATGTATAGAGTTCTGCCCAATGAATGACAGCAAATTCTGAAGAATGATTCAGAGCACATGTCATAAGCACTTTTTGCAACCAACACAATCTCATAACAATGACTGATTCCATACCATTTTAAATACACACTCCCATTACAAGGCATTGAACACACACATCATCATCATCATCATCTGTCATTGTCGTGTGTGTGCCATTGTTGAAATGGCAAACATTTTCCTTCATGACGCAATCCTGTGATTGTGATTGCGCCCTTTTGTCCTAAAAAGCTTCCCTTCTGTCCCATCTGCTCAGATTGAGGTTGTGAATCAGACTGTGTCATGCCCCATGCCCGTCAGGCAGGTCAGAGAAGTGGGCTCCACACGGAGATCCCCAGTAAGTTCACCCTCCACAGGGACCTGTAGCAGCCTGGACTTGGAGTTTCCGGCCTCCTGGCTCCATATAACCTGAATGAAAACACAGGATACTTACTCAGCAGGAGTTTAGTGGTATGGCCTGTTACCTGGAGTGATGTTAACCAATCTAAAGCTTGCTGGGGAATGAATGATAATATGGGGAGACTGTTGCACAGACTCTGACTAAGCCTACTCCTGGATTGAACTACCAATCAATGGTGACTCACCATGAACATGGTTTAGTCAAGTAGTTGTCGGAATGTGGGTCTGTGTAACCATCTGTCTTTGGATGTCCAGAAGGAGTATAATGGTGGACTGGCCTGCTGCTGGGGTGAAATTGGCTTTATATTAGGTATTCACTCCTCAATGGCCGTTAACTTCCTATTTAGGCTCTTGGTTTTCCGGTAGTTACTCATTTATGCTTAATGTGGACAGCGATTCTGGATCCAGTTAAAATGCAGGAAGTGTACAGTTCATCTTCTATTTGAGTGGGATTGTATGGGTTTGTATAGTGATTTAGTTTTCCATCAAATTAGAATGGATGTCCATGTAAGGCCCTAGTGCAGTGCGTCATTAGGGCTGTCCTTGCTAAATAGGTGACAGGTTTTTTTTTTATGGATTACTTCATTTGTGACAAGTAAAAAAACAACATCCCACCGCATATTTAAGTGAGTGTGGTAAAAGTGTGTGAAGCTAGAAAACAACTAACCTGTTCTTGCAAAACTAACCCTTCAACTGAATGCTTTGCAAAAGTGCCCCAGAAGAGGAGTTATTTAGATGAGTGGAAGTGTTAGCTGAGGGAGTGAGCTCAAACATCAAGTGAACTAAACTTGCATTTGATTTGACCATGTCACACACTTCATGACGAGCAAAAATGATTGTACACACAGGATCTGCAACTGTCTGTAGGCAGCTCTCTGTGTGTGCATCTTGCCTGGATCTTATCCACTTCATACCACCAATGACTTCAGTGATGAACCCTATGGGCCCTGGTCAAAATGAGTGCATTATATAGGGGATATGGTGCTATTTGGAGCACAACCTTTAATGAAATAGTCTGGCCATCTATATGGCCCATGTCACTCACCAGTCACTAGTCTTAACCCCAGGACTGGCTGTGTCCATGAGTGACAGCAATAATGAATAGAATGGGATTTCTGTGCTTAGTTGGTTTCCTTTCCCATGCACAATTGAGTTGCACATTAAGAGCACTACAGTGGGAATCCTAACTTCCACCTCAGTCAGATTTTCACTTTTCACCCTTTGACATCAAAGCATGACAAAGTGAACATTTGACTTAAATGGAAGTTAGGATTTGCCCCAAATGATGATGGCTTATGTGCAACTCCAGTAGCCAGGTCAGTCTCACCTGAGTGTACTGTGGGTGAGTGTGACCAGTGACCAGTAGTGACCTTAGTGTTTGTACTATATTCCCTATTTAGCACATTACTTTTGACCAGTGCCCATATAAAGAATATGGTGCCATTTGGGACGCAGCCTAACTGATGCTCTTAAACCTGGGTGGTAAAACTGCTGTGATATTGTACCCTGTGTTAACTAACCTATCCCCCCCCCCCCCCCAGGCCCCCAAGAAGCCTGTGCTGAAGAAAGAGGTGAAGGAGAAGCGTGACACCAACGAGGAGGGCAAGGAGAACCAGAATGCGAAGTCGGACGACTCTGGAGAGGAGAAGAACGGCGACGAGGACTCTCAGAAGAACAGCGACGAGGACTCTCAGAAGAACGGACAGAAGAAGAAAGGTGCGTTCCTTTACTTGGATTGACCTTTTCTTTTTAACGACAGAACGTGTGAAAAAACGGCACTTTTGTACAAGTGACTCGTTTCAGGAAACTATGTCCCATGTCACTACTTTGCCAGAGGCCTTCTGGAACATGTGACTTTTCATGTGCCTTAATAACAAACTTGTATGCCATCTGTAAATATGAGTAAAATGGTTAAATTATGAGCGTAGTTGGTTTAGCCACGGAAAAAGACAGGAACCTTCCCGCTAGCCATGATTGGCTGAGATAATGGATGGGCTGGAAATGCAGAGAGAAGATTTTCGATTGGTCTGCCATGTAGTACGCTCCTGTCTATAATGAGCTGCTTTGTGTGTGTGTGTAGGTAATCCTTTCTAATGCAGATTTTTTTGGAAGATGGCTCTCCAATTTCTGGAGGACAGAGTATTGAAATCATTGGAGTGCCCAGTGGAAGCAGAGTATGATGGCTAAGGAGATGGAGAAAATTCAGGCATTTGATTGTGAATGCTGAGGGAGTCAAAATGATCACAGAAGGCTATTGTAAAACACCTTTCCCTGGATTGCATCTTCAAACTAAGGGCAACCATGGTATCTGAAAGAGAGGGAGAAGCGTTCATCCATGTATACGGTTAAGAGTGTCTAGCGAGCTAAATTTTCAGATATTATACCTATCTAATTTCATCAGGAAGTTGTTTTCATTGCAATTTAAAGCGTACTGTTAGCTAGCTCGGTAATATTGGCTGCCTTGCTAGCTAACCTCACGTGTATGGTCTGTGTAGTAATATGATTTGTATCTCAGAAACATTTGCATTGCTAGTTATAGCCTAATGTTAGCTAACTAACATTGAACTTAGTTGGTTAGCATTCAGCTACCTGTAGATTCATGCAGGGTAGTAATGTTATGAGTTTGGATTATGGTTCATTGTTTAGCTAGCTAGCTACATGTCTATACAAAAGACTCCATTATGCAAGTAACCATTTCACTGTACCGTTTACACCTTCTGTATCCTGTGCATGTGACCAATAAAAGTTGATTTTATTTGATATAGTGTGTTTACCAGAGACAATAATGTGAAGGGACCAGGACGGTGCTGGAGGTTTGAGTTTATCTTTACAGGGACAGTGCACATTAAGCAACGTTTCAGTAAAAGTGCCGGTTTTAGCCAGCCGGCTAATATTCAACCGCAGTCCCTGGGCAGGTTATGAAAAACATTTACAATATAGACAATCATTGAGCAGTGCGCACACGCAGAGCAACATAGGACAAGCAAGACATAGCATACAGACAGAGCAACACAGGACAAGCGAGACAGGACAAGCGAGACAGGACAAGCGAGACAGGACAAGCGAGACAGGACAAGCGAGACAGGACAAGCGAGACAGGACAAGCGAGACAGGACAAGCGAGACAGGACACGCGAGACAGGACACGCGAGACAGGACAAGCGAGACGTAGCATACAGACAGAGCAACATAGGACAAGCGAGACGTAGCATACAGACAGAGCAACATAGGACAAGCGAGACGTAGCATACAGACAGAGCAACATAGGACAAGCGAGACGTAGCATACAGACAGAGCAACATAGGACAAGCGAGACGTAGCACACAGAGAGAGCAACATAGGACAAGCGAGACGTAGCACACAGAGAGAGCAACATAGGACAAGCGAGACGTAGCACACAGACAGAGCAACATAGGACTAGCGAGACGTAGCATACAGACAGAGCAACATAGGACTAGCGAGACTAGCATACAGACAGAGCAACATTGTACAAGCAAGACAAGACAGGACAAGCAAGACATAGCATACAGACAGAGCAACATAGGACAAGCAAGACAGGACAAGCAAGACGTAGCATACAGACAGAGCAAGACAGGACAAGCAAGGCAAGACAAGCAAGACGTAGCATACAGACAGAGCAACATAGGACAAGCAAGACGTAGCATACAGACAGAGCAACATAGGACAAGCAAGACAGGACAAGCAAGACAAGACAAGCAAGACGTAGCATACAGACAGAGCAACATAGGACAAGCAAGGTGTAGCATACGGACAGAGCAACATAGGACAAGCAAGACAAGACAGGACAAGCAAGACGTAGCATACAGACAGAGCAAGACAGGACAAGCAAGGCAAGACAAGCAAGACGTAGCATACAGACAGAGCAACATAGGACAAGCAAGACGTAGCATACAGACAGAGCAACATAGGACACGCAAGGTGTAGCATACGGACAGAGCAACAGAACAAAAAGCAGCAGGGCAACATGGAAAGCGGCAATACACAGCTAGGGATTATGTTCACAAATCTGAATGACCTTTAGCCATGTATTCATACATTTGTGAAAGTGTGATATGTGGTGCAGTTATGTGTGTCTGATGGCAGTGTATTCCAGACATTGGAAGCTCTCACAGAGAAAGCAGATTTACTAAAGGTGCTTTTCCTTCAGGGAACTATACAGTCACCTCTCATGACATACCTTGTGGATCTGCTGCCGTATGTTTGTTTGTGTGGAAACACAAGTATCTATAGCCTACTTTTTACACTCATTATATTAACAGTTGAACTGTCCATGTTTAATTTTACCCTAGTGGACACATGCTATAGGCCTTAACAATGTGGGAAGATACTTTCTCACTTGAGGAAAATTAATAATTTATCCTCCTATTTTTTTGTGTAGGGCAGGACCCAGTCTAGCTTTGTAGTGACTAGGCCTGTTTCGGTGACCGTATTACCGCCACACCGGGGGTCACAAGTCATGAAGGTAGTCAAATTCCACGTGACCATTTAGTCATGGTAATTAGGATTCTCTAAGCTCTGATGCTGCTGATGGTCATTAGTAGCCGACCAAACTTGTTAACTGCCTGGTACTCAGCACTCTATTGTCCCTCTAATCACTCTGACATCAATGCAAATGTGATCGATAATCTAATCAAACACTTCATGAGAGCCCATCAGCTAATGTTGCATTTTTCTGCAATTGCATAACAAAACTGAGGGATGGCCTCTATTAAAAAATAGTATGATCCCATAAGCTTTCTATAGGCTAGGTCTACTATATTTAATGCTTAACTTTCCTGATATTAAGCATATTGCTTATTTTTACAACAGGAATATAGTCTACCTGGCTGGCATGAAAAGGACCACGGGAAAAGTGTCCTCCATTTGTTATTTAAGTGCATAGATTATGTATTTTTGCCCCTGTATCGAGACCAGTGCATGATAATTTCACACATTATTTAGTGTATGTGAAGACGAGATTAAATCAAGAACAGTCTGATTTGACAATATTAGCCTATCACTTGTGAATTATATATCATCACTTGTGAATGATGCCCAGCATAAGGTAAAGAACAGTCACACACTGCATGTAGCCTAGCCTATATGTTTTAATAAGGTTTGTATCACAATTAAACTCAGCAAAAAAAGAAACGTCCTCTCACTGTCAACTGCGTTTATTTTCAGCAAACTTAACATGTGTAAGTATTTGTATGAACATAAGATTCAACAACTGAGACAAACTGAACAAGTTCCACAGACATGTGACTAACAGAAATGGAATAATGTGTCCCTGAACAAAGAGGGGGGGTCAAAAACAAAAGTAACAGTCAGTATCTGGTGTGGCCACCAGCTGCATTCAGTCCCGCAGTGCATCTCCTCCTCATGGACTGCACCAGATTTTCCAGTTCTTGCTGTGAGATGTTACCCCACTCTTCCACCAAGGCACCTGCAAATTCCCAGATATTTCTGGGGGGAATGGCCCAAGCCCTCACCCTCCGATCCAACAAGTCCCAGACGTGCTCAATTGGACTGAGTTCTGGGCTCTTCGCTGGCCATGGCAGAACACTGACATTCCTGTCTTGCAGGAAATCACACACAGAATGAGCAGTATGGCTGGTGGCATTGTCATGCTGGAGGGTCAGGATGAGCCTGCAGGAAGGGTACCACATGAGGGAGGAGGATGTCTTCCCTGTATCGCACAAGCTCAGTCCGATGATGCTGTGACACACCATGACGAACCCTCCACCTCCAAATCGATCCCGCTCCAGAATACAGGCCTCAGTGTAACACTCAAGCCTTCGACGTTAATCTCGAATCTGACCATCACCCCTGGTGAGGTAAAACAGCGACTCGTCAGTGAAGATCACTTTTTGCCAGTCCTGTCAGGTCCAGCAACGGTGGGTTTGTGCCCTTAGGCGACAATGTTGCCGGTGATGTCTGGTGAGGTCCTGCCTTACAACAGGGCCGGACAGTGACACCACTGATTGAGGGATTGTGCATTCCTGGTGTAACTCGGGCTGTTGTTGCCATCCTGTACCTGTCCCGCAGATGTGATGTTCGGATGTACCGATCCTGTGCAGGTGTTGTTACACGTCCGTCCTCTCTCCCTGTAGTGCTGTCTTAGGCGTCTCACATTACGGACATTGCAATTTATAGTCCTGGCCACATCTGCAGTCCTCATGCCTCCTCGCAGCATGCCTAAGGCATGTTCACGCAGATGAGCAAGGACCCTGGGCATCTTTCTTTTGGTGTTTCTCAATCAGTAGAAAGACCTCTTTTAGTGTCCTATGTTTTCATAACTGTGACCTTAATTGCCTACCGTCTGTAAGGTGTTAGTGTCTTAACAACCGTTCCACAGCAAAGCAGTGCTACAGAAACAACAGAGTTACACATGGAATAAACAACAGTACAGTCAATAACACAATAGGAAAAAAAAGAAAGTCTATATACAGTGAGTGCAAGTGTCCGTCGAGTTTTTACTCTTACTATTAGAACCTAACACTGCGGAGGCAATTTGTTCTTCTTGGACAAAGGTTTTTACATTTCAATTATATTAATTCATGATTTATACCAGGGATGAAGACCACAGGCAATGTTTTGCTTTTCAATAAAACCTGTTCTGTTGGTATAAGAAATGTTCTTTATTTTATTACAACTTTATTACTTTTCTGTTAAGATTAATTCAAATAATTTAATGTGATTCTGAGCACCTGTGGTGGAATCCATAATGTGTTACGGGGAATTAAAATCTTTCTGGTGCAACATTTCTCTAACAGGAACCCTGGTGTGTGTGTGGGAGCGGTTCTCTAGACCCCTCAGACTTCACCTCGACCTACAAAAACACACACACACTGCATGCATTTGTGTTCGCTTTTGATAATGGTGTCTTCCCGTTAATTAACCTCTCTGGGATATGCTGGACGGTAGCGTCCCAACTAGCCAACATCCAGTGAAAATGCAAAGCGCCAAATTCAAATAAATTACTATGCAATTTTAAATGAAATCACATGTGCAAGATACCAAATTAAAGCTACACTTGTTGTGAATCCAGCCAACGTGTCAGATTTCAAAAAGGCTTTTCGGCGAAAGCAAACAACGCTATTATCTGAGGATTGCACCCCAGTCGGAGCACTCGGGGTGAAGGGAACAACTGCCACTGGCCGCAAAAGTCATGGATTTTTTTAGGGTGCCTTACGGCAACACAAAGGGGATGCCACCGGGAAATTCTAGGCATTATCAAGTACTTGTTCAATTGTGAATGAGAGACTGATGAAGTGTGTACAGCCTGCACAAAAAAAAACAAATCAGAAGTCATGCTTTTCAAGCAACTTTTTAAAAATCATCATCGCATTATGCAGCATTACAATGTATTAAAAATCAAAACATATAGCCCAACGTTTGTAGATCAACTAAAGTTACATTAACTCTAAATTTAAGCATATAGGAGTACCTTTTTCTTTAACCACTCAACACAGAATAACCTTGTGTGCACTCAATCAAATAATTTGGATAAAATCTATTTAATTCAGCTTTGTTCAATCATATTCTTCATACTGTAAAATAATGCCACAGAATTCTAAGCAAATCTTATCTGCTAAATTAACTAGTGTAGCCCACAGTCATATGACATAGCCATATCAGGACCTAACATAAGGACAACAGAGTATGCTATTCTGCTGAAATAGACCACATTTCCTCCATATCATGTTTCTTTAGTCCTGTCTAAAAATTAATAATAGATTTTTATTGTGAAGGTGTAGGCTATATTACATGGATTTATTAGACTTTTTAAAATGTAGATATTCCAAAGGTCTACATCAGTGGCTTATAGGCTATGTGTGGGAGCCAGGAGAGGCTAAATGTGTTTATTAAATAACGGTCAATTACCGTGAGACCGACAGTTATTTGCTTGACAATCACCGGCTGACACACTTTTGTGACCGCCACAGCCCTAGTAGTGACTACTACACTGAGCCTTTCCCACACTCCTTTGAATGCACGGCGAGGGAATGAGTAGGAGGCCATGCAGACAGGGAGATGTGTTGGCAGAAATAAAGGGTTGAAATTCCACCAGCCTGCCAGCAAGTGGTTTTTGACCTTCAGAATGAGACGTCCCATGCCTTTTTTCAGCTCACTCGCTCTTTCTCTCTCTCCTTCTCTTGCTCTCTCGCCCCCTTTTTTTCTCTCGCACTTTCTTTCTCCCTTTTCTCTCTGTTTCGCTCTCAATCTCTCTTTCGCTCCCTTTCTATCACTCTTTCTTTCTGGCTCTTTTGCTCTTTTTCCCTCGCTCTTTTCTCTCGCTTTCTCACTCTTTTTCTTTCTCTTGCCCTCTTCTCTCGCTCTCTTTTTTCTCTCGCTCTTTTTTCTCAAGCTTTCTTTCTCGCTCTTTCTTTCTTTCGCACTCTTTCGCTCTCACAATCTTTCTGTTTCGCTCTCTTTTGTGCCAGCTATCTCACTTTCTTGCTCGCTCTCTGTTTCGCTCTCGCTTGCTATCTCGCATTCTCGATCACTTTAACTTGCTGGCTCTGGCTTCCACTCTCTTTCGCTATTTCTCTCTTGCTGTCTCGCTATTTCTCTCTTGCTGTCTCGCTATTTCTCTCTTGCTGTCTCGCTCTCTTTCTCTCTGTCTCGCTCTCTTTCTCTCTTGCTGTCTCGCTCTCTTTCTCTCTTGCTGTCTCGCTCTCTTTCTCTCTCGCTCTCTTTCTCTCTCGCTCGCTTTCTCTCTCGCTGTCTCGCTCTATTTCTCTCTCGCTCTTGCTGTCTTGCTCTCTTTCGCTCTTGCTGTCTCGCTCTTTCGCTCTTGCTGTCTCGCTCTTTCGCTCTTGCTGTCTCGCTCTCTTTCTCTCTCGCTGTCTCGCTCTCTTTCTCTCTCGCTCTCTTTCTCTCTCGCTCTCTTTCGCTGTCTCGCTCTCTTTCTCTCTCGCTGTCTCGCTCTCTTTCTCTCTCGCTGTCTCGCTCTCTTTCTCTCTCGCTGTCTCGCTCTCTTTCTCTCTCGCTGTCTCGCTCTCTTTCTCTCTCGCTGTCTCGCTCTCTTTCTCTCTCGCTGTCTCGCTCTCTTTCTCTCTCGCTGTCTCGCTCTCTTTCTCTCTCGCTGTCTCGCTCTCTTTCTCTCTCGCTGTCTCGCTCTCTTTCTCTCTCGCTGTCTCGCTCTCTTTCGCTGTCTCGCTCTCTTTCGCTGTCTCGCGCTCTCTTTCGCTGTCTCGCGCTCTCTTTCGCTGTCTCGCGCTCTCTTTCGCTGTCTCGCTGTCTCGCTCTCTTTCGCTGTCTCGCTCTCTTTCGCTGTCTCGCTCTCTCGCTCTCTTTCGCTGTCTCGCTCTCTTTCGCTGTCTCGCTCTCTTGCTCTCTTTCGCTGTCTCGCTCTCTTGCTCTCTTTCGCTGTCTCGCTCTCTTGCTCTCTTTCGCTGTCTCGCTCTCTTGCTCTCTTTCGCTGTCTCGCTCTCTTGCTCTCTTTCGCTGTCTCGCTCTCTTGCTCTCTTTCGCTGTCTCGCTCTCTTGCTGTCTTGTTGTCTCGCTCTCTTTCTCTCTTTCTCTGTCTCGCTCTCTTGCTGTCTTGCTGTCTCGCTCTCTTTCTCTCTTTCTGTCTCGCTCTCTTTCTGTCTCGCTCTCTTGCTCTCTTTCGCTCTCTTGCTGTCTCATTCTCTTTCTCTCTTTCTCTCTTGCTCTCTTGCTCTCTTGCTCTCTTGCTCTCTTGCTCTCTTGCTCTCTTGCTCTCTTGCTGTCTCGCTCTCTTGCTGTCTCGCTCTCTTTCAGTCTCGCTCTCTTGCTCTCTTTCTCTCTCGCTGTCTGGCTCTGTTTCACTGTCTTGCTCTTTCTCTCTTGCTGTCTTGCTCTCTTTCTTTGTCTCACTCTCTCTGCTAAGCATTCAAAATGTACTTTTGGGTGTTGAGTAAAAAGTACATTGTTTTTAGGAATGTAGTGAAGTAAAAGTAGTCAGAAATATAGTAACATGCAGATACCCCCCCAAAAAAACACTTTAGTAAAAATACTTAAATACTACTTAAGTACTTTAAACCTATGCACATACTCCACTAACAGACCACTGACACAGCCTGCTGGCCAGCATGGGGAACTACATATTAGACTGAATAGCTTTTTGGGGGGGGGGTTATATATCAACCAAGTAAAACGTGAGGTATTTATTTTGGGGTGTTTTTTCTCACCTCTCAGTAGGATTAGAATTCCCATTCACAATCCCAGACGTGAAACCTTTTAAACTTGAATTGGTCTAGCACAATAAGTTACTGTGCTGCTCTGTCCATTCCCCTTACACACATCAACTAGTTTCATACTATCCCTGCCTGCCTGCCTGCATTTCACTACAGAAAGGGACTCTTGGTCTTGGACAACAAAAAAACACCACAACAAAATAACTACATTGTGGTACATTGTGGAAATTTGGCAGACAGGCGACTCCCTAACGGTATTGTTTTTGTGTGTTTTTTGTAGGAAACAAGCATAGGTGGGTGCCGCTGATGATGGAGGTGAAGTCTGAGGGGCCCAGAGAACGCTCGGCCTCAAGGAATAACTCCCGTCAGAACGAGGTGCCCAGGATGCCCCCCAACAGGAAGAACGACCTCCGAGGTGAGTGTCATCTCCCATCGCCAACCTGACCTCTTATGGCAGCCTATGCCCTATGTAGTGCACTACATTTGACCTGTGTCCATAGGGGATTTACAAGTAGCTGCCAAAATAAAGGAAACACCAACAGTGTCTTACTAGGGCGTTGGCCACCACAAGCCGCCCGAACAGCTTCAATGCGCCTTGGCATAGATTCTACAAGCTTCTGTAACTATATTGGAGGGATGCGATGCCATTCTTCCATGAGGAATTCTATAAATGGGTTTTTGTTGATGGTGGTGGAAACCGCGGTCTCAGGCGCCACTCCAGAATCTCCCTTAAGTGTTCAATTTGGCTGAGATCTGGTGACTGACACACACACACCAGGGTTCCTGTTAGAGAAATGTTGCACCAGAAAGATTTTAATTCCCCGTAACACATTATGGATTCCACCATAAAAACTGTAAAAAATGAAAAGTTTGACCAAGTTTATTCTTCCCAGAGGATCAATACAGCTGCATTAGACAAACCCTTTTCACACAAGCAGTGATATTTAACCCTTCCTCCTAGGCTGTCTCCTCCTACACATCTGAACAGCCGATATAAACTCAGCAAAAAAAGAAACGTCCCCTTTCAGGACCCTGCCTAATATTCCAAATAACTTCACAGATCTACATTATAAACACTGTTTCCCATGCTTTTTTTTAAATTTATTTTTTTATTTTTTTATTTTTTTTATTTCACCTTTATTTAACCAGGTAGGCTAGTTGAGAACAAGTTCTCATTTACAACTGCGACCTGGCCAAGATAAGGCATAGCAGTGTGAACAGACAACACAGAGTTACACATGGAGTAAACAATTAACAAATCAATAACACAGTAGAAAAAAGGGGAGTCTATATACATTGTGTGCAAAAGGCATGAGAAGGTAGGCAAATAATTACAATTATGCAGATTAACACTGGAGTGATAAATGATCAGATGGTTATGTACAGGTAGAGATATTGGTGTGCAAAAGAGCAGAAAAATAAATAAATAAAAACAGTATGGGGATGAGGTAGGTGAATATGGGTGGGCTATTTACCAATAGACTATGTACAGCTGCAGCGATCGGTTAGCTGCTCAGATAGCAGATGTTTGAAGTTGGTGAGGGAGATAAAAGTCTCCAACTTCAGCGATTTTTGCAATTCGTTCCAGTCACAGGCAGCAGAGAACTGGAACGAAAGGAGGCCAAATGAGGTGTTGGCTTTAGGGATGATCAGTGAGATACACCTGCTGGAGCGCGTGCTACGGATGGGTGCTTGTTCAATGAACCATAAACAATGAATGAACATGCACCTGTCCATGAGGAGATGCACTGCAGTACTTAATGCAGCTGGTGGCCACACCAGATACGGACTGTTACTTTTGATTTTGACTCCCCCCTTTGTTCAGGGACACATTATTCCATTTCTGTTAGTCACATGTCTGTGGAACCTGTTTAGTCTGTCTGTTGTTGAATCTTATGTTCATACAAATATTTACACATGTTACGTTTTCTGAAAATAAACGTTGACAGTGAGCGAACGTTTCTTTTTTTGCTTTGTTTATCTTGACTGCTAGGCAGGTCACTTAGTGATACGGGCCTGATACGCGCCGTAAACTGTTATTTCTCCCTTTGTGCACGGGGACATTGTCATACTGAAACAGGAAAGGGCCTTCCTCAAACTGTTGCCACAAAGTTGAAAGCACAGAATTTGTCTAGTATGTAATTGTATGCTATAGTGTTTTTTTAAGGGGCCTAGCCCGAACCATGAAAAACAGCCACATACCATTATTCCTTCTCTACCAAACTTTACAGTTGGCACTATGCATTCGGGCAGGTAGCTTTCCCAGATACGTCCGTCAGACTGCCAGATGGTGAAGTGTGATTCACCACTCCAGAGAACTAATTTCCACTGATCCAGAGTCCAATGGTGGCGATCTTTACACTCCAGCCGACACTTGGCATTGCGCATGATGATCTTTGGTTTGTGTGCGGCTCCTCAGCCATGGAAACCCATTTCATGAAGCTTCTGACGAACAGTTATTGTGCTGACGTTGCTTCCAGAGGCAGTTTGGAACTCTGTAGTGAGTGTTGCAACCGAGGACAGAAGATTTTGACCTGTGTCCATAGGTCTTCAGCACTCGGTGGTCCCATCCTGTGAGCTTTTGTGGCCTACCACTTTGCTGCTGAGCCGTTGTTGCCCCTACACGTTTCCACTTCACAATAACAGCAGTTACAGTTGACCAGGGCAGTTCAAGCAGGTCAGACATTTGACAAACTGACTTGTTGGAAAGGTGGCATCCTATGACGGTGCCATGATGAAAGGCACTGAGCTTTTCAGTAAAGGCCATTCTACTGCCAATGTTTGTCTATGGCAATTGCATGGCTTTGTTTTAAACACCTTTTAGCAATGTGTGCCTGAAATAGCCGAAATCACATATATTTTTGTATATATAGTGTATTTTATGTTCTCAGACGGGTACAGAGGGAAGTCCGAGCGTGAATGGAGTGATGACCATGATGAGGTGTCCAGCGTGAGGAGCGAGGGTGCTCCCTTCCGTGCCGGGTTCCGGGGTCGTGGCAGGGGCCGGGGACGAGGCAGAGGCTCCAGAGGTAAGCAAAAATACAAATTATAATCTCCCCCCAAAAATGCATTACCATGCAAATGGTCAAAGTCATATCATATTGTAACTATACTGAACACAATTATAAACGCAACATGCAACAATTGTCGCAGTTCATTTAAGGAAGTTAGTCAATAGAAATAGAGGCCCTAATTTCACATGACTGGGCAGGGGTGCAGCCATGGGTGGGCCTTGGAGTCCGGTTGGATGTACTGCCAAAATCTCTAAAACGACATTGGAGACAGTTTATGGGAGCAAAATTAACATTCAATTCTCTGGAACAGCTCTGGTGGACATTCCTGCAGTCAGCATGCCAATCGCACACTCTGTGGCATTGTGCTGTGTGACAAAACTGCTCATTTTAAAGTGGCCTTTTATTGTCCCAAGCACAAGGTGCATCTGTGTAATAATTATGCTTCTTTGACTTCACCATTTTTTTGCACAAAATGAGATGAGCTTTTTGTGTGTATGGAACATTTCTGGAGTGTTTTTATTTCAGCTCATGAAACATGTGACCAACACTTTACATGTTGTTTCTATTAGTATTCAGTTTAGTTGGATACAGTCGACTCACATCTACTGAACTGTTCAGTGCAATTCACCTGTCTCCATTCTCTTGTATTTTTACCTACTTTCCTTCAGAAATCACACACTCTTGGTTAACACAATTGTCAAGCCATACAGTGTGCTGTGCCATTCCTGCTCTATGAGAATCAGCCTCATTAAACTACCTCAACTGGAATCCTACCGGTCTGCCATCTGTGCCCTTACAAGCACCTGGGAGAGAACATTTATCCTTTTATTTAACTAAGCAAGTCAGTTAAGAACAAATTCTTATTTACAATGACAGCCTACCCCTGCCAAACCTTAACCTGGACGACACTGGGCCAATAGTGCGCTGCCCTATGGGACTCCCAATCACGGCCTGTTGTGATAAAGCCTGTAATTGAACCAGGGTCTGTAGTGACGCCTCTAGCACTGAGATGCAGTGACTGCTGCGCCACTCGGGAGCCCAGATATACAGTCCAGCAGGTCCTCCTCCACTACATTATGGTCCATTCGAGACGGATCTTAAGTGCTTTTCCCCGGTGCAAGGTGCAAGACTACTACGTGAGTGAGGCTTTCACACATCCAGCAGTTCGTTCGACGCATCAGAAACGGCCACCACAGCATCTACAAGATTGCGAGGTAGGCTATGTGAGCCATACACGGCATACTTCACCCCACCATAGCACAGCACCGAATGATGTAAATGGTCAAGAAGAGGAGTGGTATTTTCATCATGAAGGAGCGGCAAAGATGACCCCCTTCACCTTGTCACATGCAACCTCATCCACTCGCCAGGTTCAATGGGATGCTGGCTCAGAGAGGGATCAGAGCCATCACCAGAGGGTATGGGTTAGAACCCTAGATAGCCCACAGCCTGCAGAGAAAAAGAGAACACATGGAGGTAAGCTGAGAAGCCCCCACACCCTACCCTTACCGGGAACACAGGAAGCTGCCAACAGCTTTCCAAGCAGAGCTAGAGGAAATCCGGAAAGAGAACGAGAAGCTGCGTATATCAATCAAATGTATTTATAAAGACCTTCTTACATCAGCTGATGTCACAAAGTGCTGTACAGAAACCCAGCCTAAAACCCCAAACAGCAAGCAATGCATGTGTAGAAGCATGGTGGCTAGGAAAAACTCCCTAGAAAGGCCAAAACCTAGGAAGAAACCTAGAGAGGAACCAGGCTATGAGGAGTGGCCAGTCTGGCTGTGCTGGGTGACGATTATAATAGAACATGGCCAAGATGTTCAAATGTTCATAGATGACCAGCAGGGTCAAATAATAATAATCACAGTGGTTGTCGAGGGTGCAACAGGTCAGCACTTCAGGAGTGAATGTCAGTTGGCTTTTCACAGCCGATCATTCAGAGTATATCTACCGCTCCTGCTGTCTCTAGAGAGTTGAAAACAGCAGGTCTGAGACAGGTAGCACATCCGGTGAACAGGTCAGGGTTCCATAGCCTCAGGCAGAACAGTTGAAACTGGAACAGCAGCATGGCCAGGTGGACTGGGGACAGCAAGGAGTCATCAGGCCAGGTAGTCCTGAGGCATGGTCCTAGGGCTCAGGTCCTCAGAGAGAGAATTAGAGAAAGCATACTTAAATTCACACAGGACACCAGATATCTCATCTAGCCGTAGAGCGAGAATTCGAGGTTCATGGCGTTAAACAGGAAATGGGGAAGCTTGTGGATAAGGTCTGCAGCCAGCTATACCCCCCCCCCCCCAAAAAAAAAAGTCTACTCAGCAACAGTCTGGCCCCAATGTACGAATTGAGTCCGTTTTTCCAGTCCACCTCATTCCCCCAGTTGAGCTAGAGGAAGAGCTCAGTGAGGAGTACGATAACGATGAGTTAGAGCAGCCAGCGTAAGAACAAGTAGTAGACCTTCTGGACAAGATGAGTGAGCTCAGTCATGAGGGATCAGGCTTCTTCTGCTGCTGCTAAGCAGAGTAGACCGGCATCGGTAGTCAAGTATCCAGGCAACCCTCCATGAGAGGCTACACCTTCGCCATGTCTCAGAGTCAAGTTATCACCCTGATGGGGGGACTGTAGCCTACCTCCTCACCAGGCCAGTGTTGCACCTTCACACTTTTCGACACCATTGATTTTATAATGTTAATTGTTCTGACCGTTTTGTTATTGGGATAAAACATTTCATTGGCCTCTAAATGTCACTCTTAAAGGCATCTAAGTGGGTATGCTGAACCTATATTGTGCAAGAAAAAAATCTGTTATGAATTCTTTAGTTTTTGTTAACGTGCTGTCAGTCAATAAACTGGTTACATTTCCAAAATCCCCTTAGTGGAAAATCATGAATTGTTATATGGAGGGCTATCAGCTGGATGGTTCGAGCGCATTCGATCCTCTGTAGAACAATACTGTTGAATGAAGCTTCGCCACATGTCATAAAGCCCAGCTCTCCACTCTACCAGCTCTCTCTTTGTGTGGTTGCGCTCCATTGCTGGTTCCGATCAATGTGTGGTTGTGCTTATGTGGAAATGGTGGAATGATCTGTCTGCTGGCTTTGCCTTGGTCTTGTGTGACCCTGATCCAGCCTCACTAAGGAAACAGTATGAGCAAAACAATTTAATAACTACCAGAGTGTGTTAGGACGTGTCAAGACCTGGGATAGCTCAGGGCAGTGGGGTTAGACATGGTGCTCGGGATTAAGAGTTTAAAATAATTTCACTATTGGAGTAGTATCATAAATGTGTTGCATATTCAAAATCCATGTGGGGTTAATTAGCTTAAGTGTTTGACCCGAGCACTGCTGCACGAGGGAGGCACTCTATTGCTGCAGCTGTGGAGGGGCCGGTGTGAGATGGGAGGGAGAGAAGGTGGAGCTCTATTGCTGCAGCTGTGGAGGGGCCGGTGTGAGATGGGAGGGAGAGAGGGCGGAGCTCTATGGCTGCAGCTGTGGAGGGGCCGGTGTGAGATGGGAGGGAGAGAAGGTGGAGCTCTATTGCTGCAGCTGTGGAGGGGCTGGTGTGAGATGGGAGGGAGAGAGGGTGGAGCTCTATGGCTGCAGCTGTGGAGGGGCCGGTGTGAGATGGGAGGGAGAGAGGGTGGAGCTCTATTGCTGCAGCTGTGGAGGGGCCGGTGTGAGATGGGAGGGAGAGAGGGTGGAGCTCTATTGCTGCAGCTGTGGAGGGGCTGGTGTGAGATGGGAGGGAGAGAGGGTGGAGCTCTATTGCTGCAGCTGTGGAGGGGCCGGTGTGAGATGGGAGGGAGCAGACGGAGGGAGAGGTGAACTTATGTGAGTGCATTGTTTATTGTTAATTTAACTTTTGTGTATTATCTACCTCACTTGCTTTGGCAATGTTAACATATGTTTCCCATGCCAATAAAACCCCTTGAATTTAATTGAGAGGGAGATGCAGTAGTACTCACACAAGTATTCGAATACTAACGTCCGTTTGGATATTCAAATATTCTACATCCCTAGCCTGGCTGGGCCTGTTGGTTTTGGCAACCAGCCGCTCCTCTCTCACCTCTGACTGGGCCATGGGAGTCTGCCTCTGACAGGAAAACACTGCCACCTTTCATTTGAGGAGAAAGGGGGTGGAACAGGGGAAGAGGAGTAAAGGTGACACTCCCTCCCTCCACCCACCCCCTGTTGTGATGAAACCTGCCGTTCTTCTCCTTCTCACTTGGCCGAGATCCACCTGTTTTGAGTTTTCAGACTCTTCCCTCTCCTCAGGAACACAGTGTTACTTTCAGAAGTCAAAGGATTTTCCCCCGGGGGACACCACATTTTAAATCTTAGCTAGTTCCTATTTAGTAAATCATTGCGCGCCTTCCTGGGATTCAACAGCTGTGCTGCAAATGTCTCCCTGCTGTTGGTGAACTCTTGTAGCTCTGCAGCCTTGTTGTTCACTTGTAGTAGGCTTGTGACAGTGGCCCTGTAATGGTTTACTACTGCCGTGTCTCCTACCAGGTCACCCTGACTACCATTATGGCTACAAGGCCTACAACGGGAAGGACGGTGCCTACGGACAGAAGTTTGGTGCTCCAGTGACCTATTACTACGACAACATGAGCAGCAGTGACCTGTACACAGTGGACCAGGGCCTGCTCAAGGACTATGTCAAAAGGCAGATGTGAGTACTTACCTACCTACCGTTGGTTACGTTGCTTTAAATGTACTACCATTGGTAACTATGCGTCATAAGTTCTGCCATTGGTTACTACGCTTTATAGGTCAATGTTTCAAGAGGAAGCAGATGTCACTGTTGTTCAGCCTTGGAATAGTGTAATATAATATATATGCGATTTAGCAGACACTTTTATCCAAACCGACTTAAACATGCATGCATACTTTCTCATATGGGTGTCCCCAGAATATAACATGGAATCTGAATCAAATTCCATCTCCTAAACATCTGATGACAATTGAAATTACGTTTATCTCCAACTCAAACAATGCTGAGAACGTAGGCAAATATTTAGTCTCAACTTTTCCCACATTATGTCATTGTATTCCCTGACAAGGGCTTGGCTTGACAGTGTTTCTTCTATTGAACATGCCTTCATAATAAAGGCATTTTAATTATAGGAAGAGTACCTTGATCCTCCTTGTTTTTGAACTTTCCGCGTCTCTCCGTAGTGAGTACTACTTCAGCCTTGGCAACCTGGAGCGGGATTTCTTCCTGCGCAAGAAGATGGACCAGGAGGGCTTCCTGTCACTTGGCCTGATTGCCAGCTTCCACAGGGTGCAGGCCCTCACCACTGATGTCAGCCTCATCATAGAGGTACATTATGTTCCTTATTTACATGTTTAGCCAGATGGCTTTAGTCTCATAACTAAATATGTTTCTATGCCTCATCAGCTGTATAATTTGTAGGTATTTCATGGCTTTTCATCGAGCTTTGACTTGTAAAAAACAGTTTCTGCAGACCGTATTAAATAGGACTGATCTCTCTTTTAATGTTGTTGTTTAATATCTATCAATCTACAAAAGTATGTGGACACCCCTTACAATGTGGTGATTTGGCTATATCAGCCACACCTGTTGCTGACAGTTATATTCAATCGATCACACAGACATGCAATCTTGATAGACAGACAAACATTGGCAGTAGAATGACCTTACTGAAGCAGCCGCCCACAAGCCTAAGATCACAATGCGAAGTGTCAGCTGGAGTCGTGTACATTTTGCTGCCATTGGACTCCGGAGCAGTGGAAATTTGTTCTCTGGAGTGGGGAATCACACTTCACCTTCTGGCAGTCCAACGGACTAATCTGGGTTTGGTGGATGCCAGGAGAACACCACTTGCCCCAATGCATAGTGACAACTGTACAGTTTGGTGGAGGAGGATTAATGGTCTGGGGCTGTTTTTCATGGTTCGGGCTAGGCCCCTTAGTTCTAGTGAAGAGATCTTAATGCTACAGCATACAATTACATTCTAGACGATTCTGAGCCTCCAACTTTCTGGCAACAGCTTGGGGAAGGTCCTTTCCAGTTTCAGCATGACACTACACCCGTACGCAAAGTGAGGTCCATACAGAAATGTTTTTTCGAGATAGGTGTGGAAGAATTGACTGGCCTGCACAGAGCCCTGATCTCAACCCTATCGAACACCTTTGGGATGAATTGGAACGCAGACTACGAGCCAGGCTTTTCCTTCACTCTGCGGTCCAACTCATCCCAAACCATCTCAATTGGGTTGAGGTCGGGTGATTGTGGAGGCCAGAACATCTGATGCAGCACTCCATCACTCTCCTTCTTGGTCAAATAGCCCTTACACAGCCTGGAGGTGTGTTGGGTCATTGTCCTGTTGAAAAACAAATGATAGTCCAAATAAGCACAAACAAGATGGGATGGCGTATCGCTGCAGAATGCTGTGGTAGCCATGCTGGTTAAGTGTGCCTTGAATTGTAAATAAATCACCGATAGTCACCAGCTGCAATTTCTGAGGCTGGTAACTCTAATGAACTTCCGCAGCAGAGGTAACTCTGGGTCTTCCTTTCCTGTGGTCCTCGTGAGAACCAGTTCCATCATAGCACTTGATGGTTTTTGTGACTGCACTTGGAAGAAACTTTCAAAGTTTTTGAAATGTTCCGGATTGACTGACCTTCATGTCTTAAAGTAATAATGGACTGTTGTTTCTCTTTGCTTATTTGAGCTGTTCTTACCATAATATGGACTTGGTATTTTTCCAAATAGGTCTATCTTCTGTATACCACCCCTACCTTGTCACAACACAACTGATTGGCTCCAACGCATTACGAAGGAAAGACATTCCACAAATGAACTTTTAACAAGGCACACCTGTTAATTTAAATGCATTCCAGGTGACTACCTCATGACGCTGGTTGAAAGAAGGCCAAGTGTGCAAAGCTGTCATCAAGGCAAAGGGTGGCGACTTTGAAAGATCTTGACTATAAAATACATTTTGATTTAACACTTTTTTGGTAACTACATGATTCTATGTATTATTTCGTAGTTTTGATGTAGAAAATAGTAAAAAGAAAAATATGAAAACCCTTGAATGAGTAGGTGTCAACTTTTGACTGGTACTGTATGTATGCATAGTGCATTAGGAAAGTTTTCAGACCCCTAGACTTTTTCCATATTTTTATGTATTCTTAAATTGATTCAATTGTATTTTTTCCTCATCAATCTACACACAATACCCTATATTAACAAAGCAAAAAATATCACATTTACATAAGTAATCAGACCCTTTACTCAGTGCTTTGTTGAAGCACCTTTGGTAGGAATTACAGCCTTGAGTCTTCTTGGGTATGATGCTACAAGCTTGGCACACCTGTATTTGGCGAGCTATTTTCAGGTCTCTCCAGAGATGTTCGATTGGGTTCAAGTCCGGGCTCTGGCTGGTCCACTCAAGGACATTAAGAGACTTGTCCCGAAGCCACTCCTGCATTGTCTTTATGTGTGCTTAGAATCGTTGTCCTTTTGGAAGGTGAACCTTTGCCCCAGTCTGAGGTCCTGCGCACTCTGGAGCAGGTCATCAAGGATCTCGCTCTACTTTGCTCCGTTCATCTTTCCCTTGGAGACAAGTCAGGGTCCAGTCCCTGCCGCTGAAAAACATCCCCACAGCATGATGCTGCCACCACTATGCTTCACTGTAGGGATGGTGCCAGGTTTCCTCCAGATGTGACACTTGGCATTCAGGCCAAAGAGATCAATCTTGTGTTCATCAGACCAGCGAATGCCTTTTGGCAACTCTTAGCGGGCTGTCATGTGCCTTTTACTGAGGAGTGACTTTTGTCTGGTCACTCCCAGAAAGGCATGATTGGTGGAGTGCTGCAGAGATGCTTGTCCTTCTGGAAGGTTCTCCCATCTCCACAGAGGAACTCTGGAGCTCTGTCAGTGACCATTGGGTTCTTGGTCACCTCCCAGACCAAGACCCTTCTCCCCTGATTGCTCAGTTTGGCCGGGCAGCCAGAGCTCTAGGAAGAGTCTTGTTGGTTCCAAACTTCCTCCATTTAAGAATGATGGAGACCACTGTGTTGTTGGACCTTCAATACTGCATACATTTTTTGGTGCCCTTCCCAGATCTGTGCCTCGACAATATCCTGTCTCAGAGCTCTACAAACAATTCCTTCAACCTCATGGCTTGGTTTTTGCTCTTGGGTGCACTGTCAACTGTGGGACCTTATTTAGACAGGTGTGTGCTTATCCAAATCATGTGTAATCCATGGAATGTACCACAGGCTGACTCTAATCAATTTATAGAAACATTTCAATGATGATCAATGAAAACCGGATGCACCTGAGCTCAATTTCTCTGAATACTTATGTAAATAAGATACATTTTTATTTTTTTGAGATTTGAAAAATTACTGAAACCTGTTTTCGCTTAGTCATTGTGTCGAATGGCAATGCTCTTAACCGCAAGGCTACCTGCCACACACTTTAAACCCCATATGCTCCTTTGACACCCCTTTTTGAAAGTCACTGAGATTTCTTTTTTAGCCATGGTAGCCAAAATAATGGGCAACTGGGCATTTTTATACATGACCATAAACTGAGAAATGGAGAGGGATTCTTCTGCCCTTAATGCATCACCATCAAGCAGCTTAGAGAAGAGATCCTCCGGCTGTGAGAAAAGGATAACCTTTCTAAGTACACCGACCGTGCTGTAACCCAAGCAAACCCAATCTCAATTTTAAATGCCTCCCAAAGAAAAGCTGTTGATTAGTCGGGCGACGTTTATTTGTCCCAATTCAATGAACAGATGCTAAGCTCAACTCCATGGGAGACTGGACACTCGCAAGGCCCTTCATCTATCCGAGAAGATCTGATCCAGCTATCAAACAGCTTCGCTCCACTTGAGACCGACCTAACAGCCCCGGGGGTCAGCACGGATCCTGGGAATATACCAGAAACCCGCGCCTAGTGTCACCCACACCCACGGCCACCCCATACAGTTCAGCAGGTCGCTGACTCAAGACAGAACGGTCTCGTGCCATCCTCCACCTTTCTGGGGTTTCCGATGCCATCTGCTGGTGCGAAGAGTCAAGTTAGCCTGATTTGAAGCCTCCATCTGCCCTGCCTGGGGCAGTCCCATCCCCCTCTTCCTTTCCCATCGGGTTCCATCACGGGCACCATCACTGTGGGCAGCTCGAAACGACCAAAGGTCCACTGTCACCCAGGAGCCCGTATCATGATATCAACTCCCTCCTGCCCATGGTTCTGGACAACTACTCCAATATTGACACCATCGTCACTCAAATATGTTTTAATGACCTCCGCTTTAGGCGATCTGAGGAACTTAGGGAGGACTACAAAGAAAAATGTAACACCCTCGCGAGCACAGGGAGGTGAATAATTATCTGTCCCCCTCCCGTGCTATCGAAGGGGTTTGGAAAGTTTTCAGCCGACTCGTTGCCCTAAACAAGAATCTGATGAAACTTTGCAGCGACAGGAATGTCTCCTTCTGTGATAATTTGAATTTGCTGTGGGTACAACGAGCACTTTTTAAGAGACGGGATTCACCCTAACCACAGGGGTTCCAGAATTATTTCCAGAAACATTTATGAACTGTTTTAGAGACTGATGGACAGGGTCTGGTAGTTCTCCAGTCCTCACTATAAGCAACACAGGACTTGTGAGTAACTGAATTGATGTTCCTTCCGCTAACTGTGTCTTCTAGTGAGTTTATACAAAATGTCTTCTACCATTCTGATAGATTGGAGTCTGTCAGAAAACCTGATTTTCAACGTTAATAGTTTGGTTATTCCTTTCGTTACCTCAACGCCGACGCCCCAGGGGCAGAGTGGACTATGGACTTTATCCAACATGTTACTGGGCCCACCCATAACCTCAGCCATACTCTGGACCTGGTTATTACCAAGGAGCTTTCTACTGGGCCCACCCATAACCACAGCCATACTCTGGACCTGGTAATTACCAAGGGGCTTTCTACTGGGCCCACCCATAACCACAGCCATACTCTGGACCTGGTTATTACCAAGGGGCTTTCTACTGGGCCCACCCATAACCTCGGCCATACTCTGGACCTGGTTATTACCAAGGGGCTTTCTACTGGGCCCACCCATAACCTCGGCCATACTCTGGACCTGGTTATTACCAAGGGGCTTTCTACTGGTCCCACCCATAACCACAGCCATACTCTGGACCTGGTTATTACCACGGGGCTTTCTACTGGGCCCACCAATAACCACGGCCATACTCTGGACCTGGTTATTACCAAGGGGCTTTCTACTGGGCCCACCCATAACCACAGCCATACTCTGGACCTGGTTATTACCAAGGGGCTTTCTACTGGGCCCACCCATAACCACAGCCATACTCTGGACCTGGTTATTACCAAGGGGCTTTCTACTGGGCCCACCCTTAACCACAGCCATACTCTGGACCTGGTTATTACCAAAGGAGCTTTCTATTGACATCCCCTTGTTGATGTTGCTTTATCTAAATGTGATGTCTTTGTGGTAGATCACAATCATTAGGCTGGTTATCAGTCAAGCAAAACCTGATGAGAATGTTGTGCCCTAGCCTACAATGGAAAGGCATATGGATTTATATTTTTTAGACAGAGCACACATTACACCAGTTTTAAAGTCTGTCTGCGCTGGCTGCCTGTGAGTTTTAGAATTCATTTAAATATTATTCTATTGGTTTTTAAATCAATCCACGATTGTGCACCCCAATACATTTTAGACATGGTTTTAAGTTATGTAACCAGTAGTTCCCTCAGGTCCTCTGGCACTGGCCTTTTAACTATCCCGAAGCCTAGGACCAAGAGGCATGGAGAGGCAGCCTTTAGTTATTATGCCCCCAGCCTCTGGAATAGCCTGCCAGAGAACCTGAGGGGGACCTTGAGACATGGAGAGACAGCCTTTAGTTATTATGCCCCCAGCCTCTGGAGTAGCCTGCCAGCGAACCTGAGGGGGGCCGAAACAGTGAACATAATTAAGAGATCTTAAAACACACCTTTTTAGCACTGCTTTTCCTTAGGGTGCTTTTTAGTCTGATTTTATTGTGATTCTTAAAACAATATATACCCTCTGTAGAAAATATTTCAGTTTACTTTTTTTTCTGTGAAGCATATTCTGTTGCATCCATGTCTGAAATGTGCTGTATATAGTGCCTTTGGAAAGTATTCTAACCCCTTGACTTTTTCCACATTTTGTTTTCCAAAGGCACTTGATTTGATGATGAGATTTTAATTGCTTAATGAACTCTGGAACAACACCTGTGTGGAACCACCTGCTTTCAATATACGTTATATACCTCATTTACTCAAGTGTTTTCTTTATTTTGACAGTTGCATGTAGATGCATACTATATCATTGTGTTTAATACCCTCAACACTTTTTAAAAATCTACCCGTAGTCTTTGAAGGACAGCAAAGAGGTGGAAATCATTGACATGAAGATCCGTCGGAAGGTGGAGCCGGAGAAGTGGCCACTTCCTGGCCAGTCCATGGGACCGGACCACAACCAGGTGGACCTGACCCAGCTCATCCACTGCCCCGAGTTCGTGCCCCGGCAGATGCCCACTAAGCAGACAGGTATAGTAGCTATACCCCCTAGCCAGCCACACACTATACAACTGATAGAGACTGAATGTACTCAGATCTTCAACCAAAACCTAAAATGTAATAAAGTATAACCGAATGAGCAAATAACTCAATGTTGATACTTATATCATTTATTTACAGCGCCTTCAGAAAGTATTCATACCCCTTGACTTATTCCACATTCTTCTTGTTACAGCCTGAATTCTAAAAGGATTAAATACATTTTCTTTTTCACCCATCTACACACAATACACCATAATGACAAAGTGAACATGTTTTTAGACATTTTTACAAGTTTTATTGAAAATTATATACAGATATGTCTCATTCACACCCCTGAGTCAATACATGTTAGACTCACCTTTGGTAGCGATTTACAGCTGTGAGTCTTTCTGGGTAAGTCTCCCTAAGAGCTTTGCAAACCTGGATTGATACAATATTTGCACATTTTTATTAATCTTCCAGCTCTGTCAAGTTGATCGTTGGTAGTTGATTTAAGTCAAAACTGTAACTCGATTAGCAACTTCAATGTATATTTATTGTTTTAGGTTATTTTCCTGCTGAAAGGTGAAATTTGTTTCTCTGTGTCTGTTGGAAAGCAGGCTGAACCAGGGTTTCCTCTAGGATTTTGCCTGTGCTTCGCTTTATTGCTTTTCTTTTTTTCCCCAAAACACTCCCTAGTCCTTGCCGATGACAAGCATACCCCCAACATGATGCAGCTGCAACCATGCTTGGAAATATGAAGTGGTACTCAGTGATGTGTTGGATTTGCCCCAAACATAACACTAAGGGGTGTTCAGGGCATAAAGTACATTTCTTTCCCACTTTTTTTGCAGTTTACCTTCCTTATTGCAATTTGTTTTGTTTTTTTTACAAAACAAGCATGTTTTGTAAGAAATAAAATGATGTACAGGCGTCCTTCTTTTCACTCTGTCATTTAGGTTGGTGTTGTGGAGTAACTACAATGTCCTTAGTTTTCTCCTATCACAGCCATTAAACTCTGTTTTTTGACCTCAGGGTGAAATCCCTGAGACGCTTTCCTTCCTTTCCGGCAACTGAGTTAGGAAGGACGCCTGTAACTTTGTAGTGACTGGGTACATCATCAAAGTGTAATTAATAGCTTCACCTTGCTCAAAGGGATATTCAATGTCTGTTTTTTTGTACCCATCTACCAAATAGGTGCACTTATTTGCGAGGCGTTTGAAAACATCCCTGGTCTTTGTGGTTGAATCTGTGTTTTGAAATTCACTGCTCCGACTGAGGGGACCGTACAATTATCTGTATGTGTGGTGTACAGAGATTAGGTAGTTATTCAAAAATCATGTTGCTCACAGAGTCCGTGTAACCTGTTAAGCACATTTTTACTCCTGAACTTCTTCAGGCTGGCCTTGTCAAGTATTCAACCCGTTTAAGAAATTCCAGTTTCTCTTTTTTAATTCATCAGTAAAAATCTCAAAAAGCACAATTCCACTGACATTATGGGGTATTGTGTGTAGTCCAGGGACACAAAATATTAATTTGATAGAGCTTAAATTCAGGCTGGAACACAGCAAAATGTGGGGGAAAAGAAAGTGAATACTTTCTGAAGGCTCTGTAATTAACAAACTTATGCAACACCCAATGCCCCCCTTAGCTGTAATGACTGCAACCAAAATGCTTCCTGTAACTGATGATCAGTCTCTTAACATCCCACTCTTCCATGCAGAACTGCTTTAACTCAGCAACATTTGTGGGTTTTCGAGCATGAACTGCTCGATTCAGATCCTGCCACATCTCAATCGGGTCCAGACTTTGACTAAGCCATTCCAGAACTTTACATTTGTTTGTTTTCAGCCATTCTCATGTAGACTTGTTTGTGTGTTCTGGATCTTTTGCTGGGTCTTGCTGCATGACCCAGCTGTGCTTCAGCTCACGTACGAATTGCCTGACATTCTCCATTAAAATTATCTATTACAGAACAGAATTCATGGTTCCTTCAATGACGGCAAGTCATCCAGGTCCTGAGGCAGCAAAGCATCCCCAATCCATCACATTACTACCACCAACATGCTTGACCGTTGTTATGATGTTCTTATTGTGGGATGCAGTATTTGGATTTCACCAGACATAATGGGACCCATGTCGTCCAAAAAGTTGACTTAAATTTAGCCAAAAAGCACCTGGATGATCATCAAGACTCCTGGAAGAATTTGTCAAAATGTGACCTTTCGGACAATCAGGAGGCTGGAAAGATTAGGCATGGGCTCTCTCAGATCCTCAAAGTCCTTCAACTACACCATTGATAGTGTCTTGACTGGCTGCATCTCTACCTATTACGGCAACTGCAAGGCACCCGTCCCAAGGCGCTACAGAGGGTGGTGAGTATGGCCCAGTACATCACTGGGGCCGAGCACCCTGCCATCCAGGACATCTATACCAGGGGGTGTCTGAGGAAGGCCCAAAATATTGTCAGATTCCAGCCACCCAAGCCATGGACTGTTCTCAATGCTACCGCACGGTAAGCAGTACCAGTCTGGAACCAACAGGAGCCTGAAACAGCTTCTACCCCCAAGCCATTAGACTGCTAAACAAGGCTGCTAAATAGCTAATCAAATTGCTACCTGGAATACCTGCATTTACCCTTTTTTTTAAAACTGTCTTGCGCTGACTCTATCCACACCCTCTAGACCAGGGGTGTCAAAGTCAAATGGACGGAGGGCCAAATAAAAAAATCAGCTACAAGACGAGGGCCGGACTGTTCGAATGTTCATTGAAAAATTTTTAAATGACGCATATAGTCTAGTGAACCTAATTGAACCTACTGAAAACCTAACAAATATATTACAATATGATCAGATAAATAAAGCAATATTTTCTTATGGCTCTGTCAGTAATCTTTAATTTTCAACAGACACAAAAGACAAATTTCCTTTATATAAATATCCCCATAACATGAACATTAAATGAAAGAAACCGGTATTCAAGGCACCATCAGTAGACTATATTTTCTATTTTAGCAAAAGTGGGCTAAATTTACTTCAAAGAAAAAACAATAATAGCAATTTTCTATCATCCACTCAACTGAAATATTTTTAAAATATAATTGGATTGAAATACAAAAAAATAAAGTGCAAAAATCTATTAATCAAAAACAACACTTTGTTTAAGGAGAAGTAACATGCAGTGAAAACAAATATTAAATTTTAACTTTTAAACTTGAACTGAGTAAAAACTCTAAATATGTGATTGCACAGTAATGTTCACTTGTTTGAGGTTGAGGGTGATACTTGGTGGTGTCCCATCTTTTCCACAAGTTCATCAATGTTCGGGGTAAGGCTCTGAGCTGAAGAAATCCTCAGAATTGAGTGGAGGTGTTCAGCAGTAAGTCGACTTCTGTGTGATGTTTTGTTCAGGTTCATCAAAGAAAACAGTTGTTCACACAGGTATGTGCTGCCAAACATAGACAACGTTTGAGCAGCCTGGATGCGCAGCTGGGGCATTGTGCCGGGGAGGAAACGGGCGAACTCCGCAGCACCCACTGCCGCATATTTTGCCCTCAGTGCATCATTGCATTGGAGGTCAATCAACTCCATTTGGAGGTTTGGTGGTGAGCTTTCCACGTCAACAGCAAATGGGTTACCGAGCAGTTCCAACCTGCTTTTTTGTGCTTCAAAGTCAGCAAATCGGCGTCGAAAGTCAGCGGCAAGCATACCTATTTTATCAGCCAACTGTGTGCTCGGGAACGCACTGGTAGAGAGCTTCTCTTTCATGGTCTGGCAGCTGGGAAAGTGGCTCAAATTTTCTTTCCGCATCTGCGTCTCCCACAGAGTCAGTTTGGTTTTAAATGCCTTCACTGTACTGTACATATCAGAGATGACACGATCCCGACCCTGCAGCTGCAAGTTTATTGCATTCAGATGACTCGTAATGTCACACAGAAAAGCCATTTCACACAGAAACATTTCGTCTCGGAGTTGTGTTGTGTCTTTCCCTTTGCTGTCCAAGAACAGACAAATCTCCTCACGAAGCTCGAAACATCTTTGAAGCACCTTTCCCTGGCTTAGCCATCGCACCTCTGTGTGATAAGGCAAATCACCATGCTCCGTTTCTAACTCCGTCAGAAATGCCTTGAACTGGCGGTGATTCAAACCTTTGGCTCTGATAAAGTTAACTGTGCGCGTGATGATGCTCATTACATGCTCCATTTTCAAGGCTTTACCGCACAACGCTTCCTGGTGTATGATACAATGATAAGCTGTCAGCTCACCTGTCGCGTTTTCCTCTTGCATCTTTTCCCGTATCTTCGCCACCAGTCCGCTCCTGTGTCCACACATCGCAGGTGCTCCGTCGGTTGTCAAACCCACGAGTTTTTCCCAAGGCAGCTCCATCTCATTTACACATCTTGACACCTCTTCATACAAATCATGCCCCGTAGTTGTGCCATGCATAGGACGTAAAGCCAAAAACTCCTCTGTCACGCTTAGGTTGGAGTCCACTCCGCGGATGAAAATTGACAACTGGGCAATGTCAGAAATGTCGGTGCTCTCATCCACAGCCAAGGAATATGCAATAAAATCTTTTCCCTTTTTCACAAGCTGCTCTTTTAGATTGATGGACAACTGGTCTACTCTCTCGGCAATGGTGTTTCTGCTCAGACTCACATTTAAAAAGAGTTGCCTTTTTTCTGGGCAAACTTCGTCACAAACTTTAATCATGCAGTTTTTGATGAAATCCCCCTCCGTAAATGGCCGGGCTGATTTAGCGATCTCTTCTGCCAAAATAAAACTGGCCTTGACAGCAGCCTGGCCTTGTGATTTGGCTTTTTTGAACAGAGCCTGTCGAGATTTGAGGCCTCGTTTTAATTCCTCTGCCTTTTGTAGCCTTTGTTCCATGTCCATATTCTTGTTTTTGTCCGCGTGTTTCGTTTCATAATGTCGTCTCAGATTATACTCTTTCAGTACCGCCACACTTTCTCCACACAGAAGACACACAGGTTTTCCAGCTACCTTCGTGAACATATACTCCGACTCCCACCTTGTTTGAAACCCCCGGTTCTCAGTATCCACCTTCCGTTTTGCCATTTTTGATGGGTATCTGAAAGTTAATTTTACTGTGATGCTGACGACTGCTGTGCCAATAAATATTGAAATGAAGCAGCCTACTGCTCGGTGCGTCACCTTTGCATTGTGGGAAATGTAGTATTGGTGCGTGTAAAAGATCTGCGGGCTGCCGGCTTGCTGCGGGCCGGTTCTAATAATAAATCAAGATCATCCCAGGGGCCGTAAAAAACCTTCTTGCGGGCCGGATGTGGCCCGCGGGCCTTGACTCTGACATATGTGCTCTAGACTACCCGCACACATACAGTGGGGCAAAAAAGTACTTAGTCAGCCACCAATTGTGCAAGTTCTCCCACTTAAAAAGATTATTAAAAGATGATTAAAATGATTTTTAATGAATTTATTTGCAAGTTATGGTGGAAAATAAGTATTTGGTCACCTACAAACAAGCAAGATTTCTGGCTCTCACAGACCTGTAACTTATTATTTAAGAGCCTCCTCTGTCCTCCAGTCGTTACCTTATTAATGGCACCTGTTTGAACTTGTTATCAGTATAAAATACACCTGTCCACAACCTCAAACAGTCACACTCCAAACTCCACTATGGTCAATACCAAAGAGCTGTCAAAGGACACCAGAAACAAAATTGTAGACCAGCACCAGGCCTGGAAGACTGAATCTGCAACAGGTAAGCAGCTTGGTTTGAAGAAATCAACTGTGGGAGCAATTATTAGGAAATGGAAGACATACAAGACCACTGATAATCTCCCTCGATCCGGGGCTCCACGAAAGATCTGACCCCGTGGGGTCAAAATGATCACAAGAACGGTGAGCAAAAATCCCAGAACCACGCGGGGGGACCTAGTGAATGACCTGCAGAGAGCTGGGACCAAAGTAACAAAGCCTACCATCAGTAACACACCATGCCGCCAGGGACTGAAATCCTGCAGTGCCAGACGTGTCCCCCTGCTTAAGCCAGTACATGTCCAGGCCCGTCTGAAGTTTGCTAGAGAGCATTTTGGATGATCCAGAAGAAGATTGGGAGAATGTCACATGGTCAGATGAAACCAAAATATAGCTTTTTGGTAAAAACTCAACTCGTCGTGTTTTGAGGACAAAGAATGCTGAGTTGCATCCAAATAACACCATACCTACTGTGAAGCATGGGGGTGGAAACATCATGCTTTGGGGCTGTTTTTCTGCAAAGGGACCAGGACGACTGATCCGTGTAAAGGAAAGAATGAATGGGGCCATGTATCGTGAGATTTTGAGTGAAAACCTCCTTCCATCAGCAAGGGGATTGAATATGAAACGTGGCTGGGTCTTTCAGCATGACAATGATCCCAAACACACCATCCGGGCAACGAAGGAGTGGCTTCGTAAGAAGCATTTCAAGGTCCTGGAGTGGCCTAGCCAGTCTCCAAATCTCAACCCCATAGAACATTTTTGGAGGGAGTTGAAAGTCCGTGTTGCCCAGCAACAGCCCCAAAACATCACTGCTCTAGAGGAGATCTGCATGGAGGAATGGGCCAAAATACCAGCAACAGTGTGTGAAAACCTTGTGAAGACTTACAGAAAACGTTTGACCTCTGTCATTGCCAACAAAGGGTATATAACAAAGTATTGAGAAACTTTTGTTTTTGACCAAATACTTATTTTCCACCATCATTTGCAAATAAATTCATAAAAAATCCTACAATGTGATTTTTCTGGGGGGGGGGGGGGGGGGGGGGGGGGGGAACTAATTTTGTCTGTCATAGTTGGTGTACCTATGATGCAAATTACAGGCCTCTCATCTTTTTAAGTGGGAGAACTTGCACAATTGGTGGCTGACTAAATACTTTTTTGCCCTACTGTATACTTACACTGACACCCCAACACACACACACATACATTTGTATATATGTGGACACCCCTTCAAATTAGTGGATTCATCATTTCAGGCACACCCATTGCTGACAGGTGTACAAAATCGAGTACACAGCCATGCAATCTCCATAGACAAATGCTGGCGGTAGAATGGCCTCACTGAAGAGCTCCCTGACTTTCAATGTGGCACCATCATAGGATGCCACCGTTCCATCAAGTCAGTTCGTAAAATGTCTGCCCTGCTAGAGCTGCCCTGGTCAACTGTAAGTGCTGTTATTGTGAAGTGGAAAAGTCTAGGAGCAACAACGGCTCAGCCGCGAAGTGGTAGGCCACACAAGCTCACAGAACGGGACCGTTGAGTTCTGTAGCGCGTAAATATGTCTGTCCTCTGTTGCAACACTCACTACCGAGTTTCAAACTGCCTCTGGAAGCAACGTCAGCACAATAACTGTTCGTCAGAAGCTTCATGAAATGGGTTTCCATGGCCGAGCAGCCGCACACAAGCCTAAGATCACCATGTGCAATGCCAAGTGTCGGCTGGAGTGGCATAAAGCTTGCCGCCATTGGACTCTGGAGCAGTGGAAATGCGTTCTCTGGAGTGATGAATCACACTTCATCTGGCAGTCCGACAAACATATCTGGGTTTTGCGGATGCCAGGAGAATGCTACCTGCCTGAATGCATAGTGCCAACTGTAAAGTTTGGTGGAGGAGAAAGAATGGTCTGGGGATGTTTCATGGTTCGGTCTAGGCCCCATAATTACAATAAAGGGAAATCTTTGGAAAGTATTCTGACCCCTTGACTTGTTACATTACAGCCTTATTCTAAAATGTTATCTTTTTCTCATCAATATACACACAGTACCCCATAATGACAAAGCAAAAAACACTATCTTTTGTGCAAATGTATTAAACCTAAAAAGCGGGTACCTTATTTACGTAAGTATTCAGACCCTTTGCTATGAGACTCACAATTGAGCTCAGGTGCTGTTTCCATTGATCATCCTTGATGTTTCTACAACTTGATTGGAGTCCACCTATGGTAAATTCAATTGATTTGGACATGATTTGGAAAGGCACACACCTGTCTACACTACCGGTCAAAGTTTTAGAACCGCTACTCATTCAAGGATTATTCTTTTTTTTTTTTTTTGTATTTTCTACATTGTAGAATAATAGTGAAGACAAACTATAACTTGCACATATGGAATCATGTAGTAAAAAATAAAAGTGTTAAACAAATCATGAACATGATGGTTACTTGTGACAGAGCTCCAGAGTTCCTCTTTGGAGATGGGAGAAGCTTCCAGAAGGACAACCATCTCTGCAGCACTCCACCAATTGGGCCTTTATGGTGGAGTGGCCAGACGGAAGCCTCTCCTCAGTACAAGGCACATGACAGCCCGCTCGGAGTTTGCCAAAAGGCACCTAACAAGATTCTCTGTTCTGATGAAACCAAGATTGAACTCTTTTGCCTGAATGCCAAGTACCACGTCTGGTGGAAAACTGGCACCGCTCATCACCATGCCTACGGTGAAGCATGGTGGTGGCAACATCATGTTATGGGGATGTTTTTCAATGGCAGGGACTGAGAGACTAGGCGACATTGAGGGAAAGATGAACAGAGCAAAGTACAGAGAGATCCTTGATGAAAACCTGCTCCAGAGCGCTCCTGATCTCAGATTGGGGCGACAGTTCACCTTCCAACAGGACAATGACCCAAAGCACACTTTAAGACAACGCAGGAGGGACTTTGTGACAAGTCTCTGAATGTCCTTGAGTGGACCAGCCAGAGCCCGGACTTGAACCCGATTGAACATCTCTGGATAGACCTGAACATAGCTGTGCAGCAACTCTCCCCATCCAACCTGGCAGAGCTTGAGAGGATCTGCAGAGTAGAATGGGAGAAACTCCCCAAATACAGGTGTGCCAAGCTTGTAGCGTCATACCCAAGAAGACTCGAGGTTGTAATCACTGCCAAAGATGCTTCAACAAAGTGCTGAGTAAAGGGTTTGAATACTAATGTAAATGTGATATTTCATTTTTTTTATTTATATATACATTTGTAAAATCTAAACCTGTTTTGCTTTGTCATTATGGGGTATTGTGTGTACAGTCGTGGCCAAAAGTTTGAGAATGACACAAATACTAATTTCCACAAAGTTTGCTGCTTCAGTGTCTTTAATGTTTTTGTCAGATGTTACTATGGACTACTGAAGTATAATTACAAGCATTTCATAAGTGTCAACGACTTTTATTGACAATTACATGAAGTTGATGCAACGAGTCCATATTTGCAGTGTTGACACTTCTTTTTTCAAGGCCTCTGCAATCCGCCCTGGCATACTGTCAATTAACTTCTGGGCCACATCCTGACTGATGTCAGCCCATTCTTGCATAATATATGCTTGGAGTTTGTCAATTTGTGGGTTTTTGTTTGTCCACCCGCCTATTGAGGATTGACCACAAGTTCTCAATGAGATTAAGGTCTGGGGAGTTTCCTGGCCATGGACCTAAAATATTGATGTTTTGCTCCCCGAGCCACTTAGTTATCACTTTTGCCTTATGGCAAGGTGCTCCATCATGCTGGAAAAGGCATTGTTTGTCCACAAACTGTTCCTGGATGGTTGGGAGAAGTTGCTCTCGGGGATGTGTTGGGACCATTCTTTATTCATGGCTGTGTTCTTAGGCAAAATTGCGAGTGAGACCACTGCCTTGGCTGAGAAGCAGCCCCACACATGAATGGTCTCAGGATGCTTTACTGTTGGCATGACAGGACTGATGGTAACGCTCACCTTGTCTTCTCCGGACAAGCTTTTTTCCAGATGCCCCAAATAATAGGAAAGGGGATTCATCAGAGAAAATGACTTTACCCCAGTCCTCAGTATATTTTGCAGAATATCAGTCTGTCCCTGATGTTTTTCCTGGAGATAAGTGGCTTCTTTGCTGCCCTTCTTGACACCAGGCCATCCTCCAAAAGTCTTTGCCTCACTGTGCGTGCAGATGCACTCACACCTGCCTGCTGCCATTCCTGAGCAAGCTCTGTACTGGTGGTGCTCCAATCCCGCAGCTGAATCAAATTTTGGAGACAGTCCTGGCACTTGCTGGACTTTCTTGGGCGCCCTGAAGCCTTCTTCACAACAATTGAAACGCTTTCCTTGAAGTTCTTGATGATCCAATAAATGGTTGATTTTAGGTGCAATCTTACTGGCAGCAATATCCTTGCCTGTGAAGCCCTTTTGTGCAAAGCAATGATGACGGCACGTGTTTCCTTGAAAGTAACCATGGTTGACAGAGGAAGAACATTGATTCCAAGCACCAGCCTCCTTTTGAAGCTTCCAGTCTGTTATTCGAACTCAATCAGCATGACAGAGTCATCTCCAGCCTTGTCCTCATCAACACTCACACCTGTGTTAACAAGAGAATCACTGACATGATGTCAGCTGGTCCTTTTGTGGCAGGGCTGAAATGCAGTGAAAATGTTCTTTGGGGATTCAGTTCATTTGCATGGCAAAGAGGGACTTTGCAATTAATCACTCTTCATATGCAAGCAGCATACCACCCTGCATACCACTGCTGGTTTGCTTCTGAAGCTAAGCAGGGTTGGTCCTGGTCAGTACCTGGATGGGAGACCAGATGCTGCTGGAAGTGGTATTGGAGGGCCAGTAGGAGGCACTCTTTCCTCTGGTCTAAAAAAATAAATATCCCAATACCCCAGGGCAGTGATTGTGTAGGGTGCCGTCTTTCGGACGGGACGTTAATCGGGTGTCCTGACTCTCTGAGGTCATTACAGATCCCATGGCACTTATCGTAATAGTATGGGTGTTAACCCCGGTGTCCTGGCTAAAATCCCAATCTGGCCCTCGAACCATCGCCGTCACCTAATAATCCCCAGTTTACAATTGGCTCATTCATCCCCCTCCTCTCCCCTGTAACTATTCCCCAGGTCGTTGCTGCAAATGAGAACGTGTTCTCAGTCAACTTACCTGGTAAAATAACGGATAAAAAAATAAAATAACATTCTGGAGTATATGCAAATTGCCATCATACAAACTGAGGCAGCAGACTTTGAAAATTAATATTTGTGCCATTCTGAAAACTTTTGGATTGAAGAGGGGGGAAAAAACTATTTAATCCATTTTAGAATAATGCTGTAACGTAGCAAAAAAGTGAAGGTCTGAATACTTTCCGAATGCACTGTAGCTACCTCGACTACCTCGTACCCCTGCACATCGCCTCGTTACTGTATATGTTGTTTTTACTCGTTACTGTTATTCAGTGAATTTCTATACTCAAGTGTTGCTTTCAATTGCAGAAAAATCCCTGGTTAGGTTGCAGTCATTTGTAGTTGGTGGTGGCACAACAATTTGAGTGTTAAGGGGGGAATTCTTTTTTTCCGACTGTAGGCATTGGGTGTTGCTTAACTTTGTTTATTAAATAAATGAAAGCATTCTCAATCAGAATAGGCTAGTGGGAGGGGCTATATCAGGACAGGCTCATTGTAATGGCTGGAATGAAATCTATGGAATGGTACCAAACGCATTTAAACAGTGTGTTTGATGCTGTTCCATTGGTTAAATTCCATCCCTTTAAAATTAGTCCATCCTTCTATAGCTCCTCCCACCAGCCTCCACTGCTATCAACATGTGTTATTTGTTCACTCAGGTTCCTTTTATCTAATATTGGGTTTTGGTTGAAGATCTAACATTCAGTGTCCACAATATGCAAAAATAGAGAAAATCAAAAACCTAGTCAGCCGCACCCACTTTAAGAGACTGGTCTAATAAAGAGACTATCGAACAGACGTGTGTGTATATATCTTTACATTATATCATTATCATTACATTCACTATCAAAACACAGTGATACTTAGCCATATAAAGTAGCTCTACCACCTAGCCAGCCACAATCACTATCTACGCGCTTGTTTCTTGCTATCCACTTACATCACAACGCTCAGGTGAAGACTAAATGCTTCTGTACATTGGCTCAGTTGGAGCAGAACCCAGACACTTGTTCCCTAAGGACCGAGGTATATAGTGTAATACTGTGAGGTGTAAAACCATTGGATAAAAGGGCTTATTTCTTACTGCTTCTCTGTGAGTACACTGATTCAGTCAAGTGCTTTCCTGCTTTGTGTTTAATAGACAATGATTAGAAAACGCTTATTTAATCAGGTAGGACTGGTAGGTAGTTCAAGGGGTATGAGTGGTAGCTATGACTGCATCCCAAGCACACACTATAAACAGAATAGGGTGAGACACAACTATTGAAAGATAGCTGATATAGAGTGGGCTTACCCTCACTAGGCCACTCTGTAGGCTTGTCTAGTCTTGTGCTCACCTATAGAGTCAATCTAATCGACAGAGTCTGCTCCAGGGTCTCCCCGGTCTTCCACGCCCACCAGGGGCATGACCAGGGCCTCCATGCAGCCCAAGATGGAGCAGGACGTGTCCAACCTGAAGAGCATGCCCAAGGGACTGTCGGCCAGCCTGCCCGACCTGGACTCTGAGTCCTGGATCGAGGTGAAGAAGAGACCCAAGCCCTCCCCGGCCAGAACCAAGGTGAGTGGAGTTGGATCCAGCCACTCTATGTCCAGTTGAGTGGTCTGGCAATGAAAGACCATTATCCTACATCTGTAAAAACAAATCTCTATAACAAAGATCATTGTCGGTTCTATTTGTATGTATTTTTCTGTTGGAATTAACGGGAATATATGGGAATTAATATTAATATCATTTTAAATATAGTTGTTTTTTGCATTGGATATATTTATCATATGGAAACAAACATTTTAATCCTTCCAATCGAAATAATTCAATTTAGTTACAAATTGAAGTTTAATTAAATGAGTTGACTCTTCACATGGGATGATTTTGCTGAACAACGAAAGGGAATATTAAAAAATCCCCAATGATCCATCGTATCTCCCAAAAACTTTTTCAACATACATCAAGAAATTAAAGCTTTGGTTGTCTTCCTCTCAGGCTTCCATGTCTTCTCCCTGGACCTCCTCAATATCCACCTCTTGAACATCAGACTCTGAGGCCTCATCTTCACTGTCACTTTCCAACCTTGAGGATGGCTTGTTGTCAGGCTCAAAAAGCCTCAAATTTGCCTGTATGGCCACCAATTTTTCAACCCTTGTATTGGTCAGCCTGTTGCGTGCTTTGGTGTGTGTTCCCAAACAAGGACCAGTTGAGGTGGCTGATATTGGTGGGATTTTAAGGATGTTGGAGGCAACAGGAGAAAGAGCCTCAGATCCACAAAGTCCCTTCCACCAGGTGGCTGATGAGATATGTTGGCACGACTGCCATATTGCATCTCCCTCCCAAAGCCTTTGCTTGGTAGTGTACTTCGCCACACTGCCAAGAACCTTGCCCTCATCCAGGCCAAGGGGGTGAGACACGGTTTGTGATGACATCATAGGCCTTGTTGAGCTCTGCACCAGACAGGATGCTCTTGCCAGCATACTTTGGGTCCAACGTGTACGCTGCGGCGTGTATGGGCTTCAGGCAGGAGTATTCATGCTTTTTGACCTATTTCAGAACTGCAGTTTCTCTGCTTGGAGCAACAGTGAAGTGGGCAGGGCAGTACGGATTTCTTCTCTTACATCTGCAAGCAGAGTCTGAACATCAGACAGGATGGCATTGTCTCCCTCAATCCGTGGAATGGCTACTGCTATAGGTTTCGGAGGTTTCAGGCTGCTTACCACTCTCTCCCAAAATACATAATCCTGGAGGATCCTCTTGATGGGGCTGTCCATATCGGCAGACTGTGATATGGCCATTTCTTGGAGAGAGTCCTTCCCCTCCAGGTGACTGTCAAACATGATGACAACACCACCCCAACGGGTGTTGCTGGGCAGCTTCAATGTGGTGCTCTTATTCTTCTCACTTTGCTGATATAACTTGATGACCCTTCACATACATAACCATTTCCTTGGCTCTCTTGTAGAGTGTATCCATTGTTTTCAGTGCCATGATGTCCTTGAGGAGCAGATTCAATGCATGAGCAGCACAGCCAATGGGTGTGATGTGAGGGTAGGACTCCACTTTAGACCAAGCAGCCTTCATGTTCGCTGTCTGTCACCTGTGCAAATACCTTCTGGGGTCCAAGGTCATTGATGACTGCCTTCAGCTCATCTGCAATGTAGAGACCGGTGTGTCTGTTGTCCCTTGTGTCTGTGCTCTTGTAGAATACTGGTTGAGGGGTGGAGATGTAGTTAATTATTCCTTGCCCACGAACATTCAACCACCCATCAGAGATGATTGCAATACAGTCTGCTTTCTCTATGATTTGCTTGACCTTCACTTCAACTCTGTTGAACTCTGCATCCAGCAAATGAGTAGATAAAGCATGTCTGGTTGGAGGGGTGTACGCTGGGCGAAGAACATTCCGAAATCTCTTCCAATACACATTGCCTGTGAGCATCAGAGGTGAACCAGTTGCATACACAGCTCGAGGAAGACATTCATCAGCATTTCTCGGACTACGTTCCTCCATTGAGTCTAAAAAACTTCTGATTCCAGGAGGACCTTGAGCTGTTGCTATCGACAAGGTGTCTGATTCATCATTTACACCTCGAATAGAAGTAGAGGGACTTGTCAGGGGTTGTTGTGAGCGCTGAGGGAACTTTATGCACCTGGCCAGATGATTCTGCATCTTTATTGCATTCCTCACATATGATTTGGCACAGTATTTGCAAATGTACACAGCTTTTCCTTCTACATTAGCTGCAGTGAAATGTCTCCACACATCAGATGGTGCCTGTGGCATTTTCCTGTAAAGATTATTTTAAAAAGTGAGTAAAAAAACAAATACAATTCCATGTACAGATAAATAGATAAGCAGCTAGATTAAACAACTCCTTTGTAAGATAACTGTTTTAAAATTAAACGTATTGGAACAGGTGAATTAACACTCCTCAGTTAGCAGGCTCAAGCAAGCTAAAACCCACATGGTAGCAGAAACTAACTCGCAGAAATTGTTAACAAGTTAGAAATGATTTATACACACTTTGCTGTAGGCTACTATTTACTAGTTAACAAAAAATTGTCATATAAAATATATTCACCCCACCCAGTATTGTAGTCAAAACTTACCAGAAAGCGTGTAGTCCTTGGTTCAGGCAGTGTAGTAGTGTCAGCTCAGTAGCATCTCAATAGTGTGCAAGATCTTGAGAATCAGTTGTACATTCCATTGAATCGGGGATAGTTTAACCAAAACAACTAAATGTAATGTTTTAACTGTAATATGTACGTTTTTTGATGACGTTATCAAATTCACATGGAAAGGTGTGTTATAGATCTGTCATTCTCATTGAAAACGAGTCTATGAAGCAGTTTTATGTGCGCTATTTCTATGCTTCCCGTTCTTAAGTTTTGTTTTTGTCTTTTTCTTTCGGTTTGTACACCAGCTTCAAAAAGCTGAAAATACAATATTTTTGGTTATGGAAAATATCTTTCACAGTAGTTTAGATGGTACTATGAGCCTCTACAATATAAAAATTGTAGTCTGAAATTTGGCTATCATAATTTTTGCGACCAGAAAATGGCAGAGCAATTTCTGAATAGTGCAGCTTTAAGTCCACAGCAATGCTTACACCACTTCAGGTGACCGCTTTTGAGGTCTGGGAAAAATCTAAGAAATGTTTATTTTTTGGTGTAGATACCCATTATTCAAGTGCTCACCAGCCAGGGATTTGTTTGATTAGGGTGTTTTTGTAGTTCACATGCGATTGCAGCGTTTGCTAAACAAATCGCCACTTGATTGATGCAAGTAATCATGATCTAATTCTGCCAGGTAGTAGGCATAGACCAAAGCGCTTGTTCAAAGTAGTGCACTACATAGGGAATAGGTTGCCATTTGGGTTATGTTCAATATGTTACTGTTCATCACCAGTCCATTCCTCCTGCCTGTGGTGTTATCTATTCATCTGTTCACCAGCACCCTCTTCATGGTGTCCCTGCCTGTATACAGTATGACTGTCTGCCTGCTCCATACCTCTACATTGCCCTTTCTCTACTTCCTTGTCTCCCTCTCCACCTTGGCACCCATCCATCCATCCACGCCTCCTCCCATGGACGTTGACTGATGGTAGACCCCTTCGTTGCAGCAGAAGGAAGACGCTCTCTCCCCGGTGCCCAAGGCAGGCCTCAGCCTTGTCCCCTCCACCACCTCAGCCAAGGATGAGCCCGAGGAGCTGGACTTCATGTTTGACGAGGAGATGGAGCAGATGGATGGCCGCAGGAACACATTTACTGACTGGTCCGATGAGGACTCGGACTGCGAGATCGCCGACAATGACGTCAACAAGATCCTCATTGTGACACAGACGCCGCCCTACCTGCGCAAGCACCCAGGGGGTGACCGCACGGGCCACCACACGTCGCGCTCCAAGCTGACCAATGAGCTGGTGAAGGTGATCAACGACGGCCTGTACTACTATGAAGCAGATCTGTGGGATGACAACTACGAACCCGAGTACGCCACCATCAAGGTCAGTCCCTTTCACTTTAACTCTGTAGTCAGGTAGCAAGCACTCTTATCTAGAATAGGTGCATTCATTTGAGGACTGTGAGGATGGATATCAGAATTTTCAATAGGTAGTAACTAACTATTTGGGGACAGCCTAAGTAATTCCAGATTCTCTAGTTAAATGAGGCATGTGCCTAGTTTCCACCAGGACCGGAAACCATTTAAACAAAATACACTCTTGTTGTGACAGTCACCATTCGGAGATAAAAAAAAACCAAATAGACAACAATAATAAACCAATCGGTTATGAACAACCACATATCACTGATATAACTTAAGTGGGCTGTTTTTGTCCCTGCTCTCATTGTGGCAGGGCACTTTGTGCCATTCACGTGCCCCCCCCCATCCAGTGGTGTGTTAATAAATAAACCCTACCTGGGCTGCCTTTGCCTGGCTAAGGGCTCTGTGGAGTGGGTTTCGGGGACAAATGGCTCTTCAGATGTCTTCACAGGTAACTTGGTCAGAGATGGCTGGCGCTTGAAAAGTACGTCTTGTTTCCTAGGTTGCATCCAAAATGGCATCCTATTTACCTCACTACCGGAAATGTATGGGCCCTGTTCAAAAGTAATACACTATATAGGCAATAGGGTGCCATTTGCGACAAAAGCTCAGTGTGTGTAGAAGTCAAGTTCTAGTTTAGTTCCTATAATTTTGTTGCTATTTTTATACCATAGCCTAGTAGTATTCTTGGTCACCATGCCATGTTGGTGCGTGTCTGACCGTTGCCAAACTTTGAAGAAGGTACATTATGCTCCACAGATCATTGTTGATTACAGCTTATTTCCTAATCCCCCCCATCTTTTGTTTGACTCTTGAAGAAGAAAAAAACTGTTTTTGGACATGCAATGAGGTGGTGAAAATGATCACATGATTAAATGTTTTGCTTTTGAATGTTCATCACCTGGTCTGATTTGATATTGGGACGATTTATCGGACACAAATAAAGGCTAGTCCTGGATTAAGTAGATTTCTCTGGGTCTAAATGGAGTTAGAATTTCGGTTGTGGTCGGGTCCACTCAGGTCTATCAGCTGTAGTGACAATCAAACAGGACCCGGTCTTGAGGGACAAGTTAGAATTTCGGTTGGGTCTCGGGTATATCGGGTCAACCAGGACCCGTGAAGACCTTTTTACAAAGAAGCACTTTCAATGGAAAATCTCCATTGTACATGCTTTTTATTCTAGGACTAGATCTGCCTCCCTGAAACGACCCATTGAGTTCACCACCGCTGTTTCACTGAGCCTCCCTGTCATGTCTCTGCAGCAAGAGGTGGAGAACTTCAAAAAGGTTCACCTGATCAGCCGAGAGGAGTTTGACTGCCTGACCCCAGAACCCCCCGTCGACCCCAACCAGGAGGTGCCCCCTGGACCCCCAAAGCCCCAGCAGAGTGAGTACCACAGACACATGAACGGATGAGACGCAGACCTCTTACTAAGACGGGGGGTCACACAGCTATGGCTTAATCACATGCCGAACACAACCACTCTACTGAACCAACGTTGGGAAATAACACCAGATATAGAGAGCAGAATAATACAGTGGGAATGTTTCTATGGCTTTACAACACCGACAAGCTATAGGAATACCACCACGTAAGTCTTATTCATGTGCATATTGAAATGGAAGCTGTGATACAGAAATGACCCATATGAACACGTGACTCATCTCTCAGTTCCCGTAGACGCCTTGGCGAACAAACTGTTCGGTGCCCCTGAGCCTTCCACGATAGCACGCTCCCTCCCGACTACTGTACCTGACTCGCCCAACTACCGCAGTGCCCGGACACCCCGCACGCCTCGCACCCCGCACCGGAAGGACCTCGCCATGACGCCCCGTTTCTACCCTGTTGTGAAGGAGAGCCGGCCCGTCGACGCCAAGGTAACAATTTTGTGTCTGACATTTTGCTTAGTCTTACCCACATCCCGTAGATCTACCAGGGTTCAGTTGTCTATTGGTTATTGATTCTGACATCTGTGAGGCGGCACACTGCTCCTCTATTTATACATTTCATTTGTGAAGTGTCTTTCATTTACATCTGAAACCTCCGACTAGGGGTGGATTTGGGTCTGGGCATCTTGACTGCTGTGGGTACTGTTTGGTTAACTGTCCTCTCTCTAAACCCCCCCCTGTCTTTAGACCCCCAGGAAAAGGAAGACCAGGCACAGCTCCAACCCCCCCATGGAGTGCCACGTTGGCTGGGTGATGGACTCGCGGGAGCACCGATCTCGCACCGCCTCCGTCAGGTGAGTCAAGTCCCCTCATCTCCTGTTGCTAACGTTTGCACTTGTTCATATTACTACAGAAGTATTTTTGTTAGGTCTTCTTTAGAACATTTCAATGCTATAAGAATGGTTGAGGTCGTACAGAATTGTTTATCATTTACACATTGGTACGTGTACTTATACCAGCGTTTCCCAAACTCGGTCCTGGAGACCCCAAGGGGTGCATGTTTTCTTCTTGCCCCCGCCCCCCCCCAGCACTACACAGCTGACTCAAACAATCAGATCCCAATGATGAGTTGGTTATTTGAATCTGCTGGGGCAAAAAACAAAATGTGCACACCTTGGGGTCCCTAAGACAGAGTTTGGAATTGTTTACTGATACTCATTTCATACAGGTTTAATTTGTCGGTGGTGTTTGTATGTACTTTTAATCACTCCTCTTCCCTCTCTCTCCAGCTCCAACGCCAGCCCCTCAGAGGGTACACCTGCATTGGGGGGAATTGGCTGCACTCCCCAGTCGCTCCCCAATTTCCAGCACCCCTCCCACGAGCTGCTCAAGGAGAACGGCTTCACACAACACGTTTATCACAAGTACCGTCGACGCTGCCTAAACGGTACCCATAGCTACCCATATTCTTTCCCCAAACAAAGATCACACGCAGACACGATCACCCATTCACACGCAGACACGATCACCCATTCACACGCAGGCACGATCACCCATTCACACGCAGGCACGATCACCCATTCACACGCAGGCACGATCACCCATTCACACGCAGGCACGATCACTCATTCGGAGACTAGAAAGTAACGACACATTATACTTGTGTGTAAATAGCTAGGGACACTGCGCATAGAAACAATAGCTGTTGCTTGCTTTGTCACACAGGTTGCATCCCAAATGGTCAAATGGCCTACATAGTGCACTACTTTTGAAATTATAGGGAATAGGGTGGCATTTGGGACACAGCTCCAGTGTCTGACTGATCTTTCACCCCTCCACCCCACTAATCACAGAACGCAAGCGGTTGGGCATCGGCCAATCCCAGGAGATGAACACGCTGTTCCGTTTCTGGTCGTTTTTCCTGAGGGATCACTTCAACAGGAAGATGTATGAGGAGTTCAGACAGCTGGTGGTGGAGGACGGCAAGGAGGGATACAGGTAATGCTTCATTTCATTCTTTGCTTAATACTTACCAATCTACCAATTATACACAGAACTTTGATTGTAAAGAGCCTAAAATTGCATGTTGGGCAAGGAGAGCGCAATGTGTGAAGGCTCTTGACCCATAAAATTATTTGGGCCTAAAATTGTGTTTGGGAAGGGGAGGCAACAGGGGCAGACACTTGTTCAAGCCCTGCTCTAACACACCTGACTCAATCAAGCACAGGGCATTTTCTGCCAATTATATCCTTGGGTGGTCCGCCTAAGCGTTTTTTTGGGGCCGTCTAAGTCTTAACAGTGTACACAATTATTTTTCAGAAAGAAAAAAAGTATATAAAGATATAAAGTATGTAGAAAAGATAATGGACCTACTGAACTACAATATGAAGGCAACATGTAAAGCGTTGGTCCCATGTTTCATGAGCTGAAATAAACAGATCCCAGAGCGTTGAGATTGCCTGCAATGACAACAAACTCAGTCCGATGATGCTGTGTCATAACGCACCAGACCATGACGGACCCTCACCCTCCAAATCGATCCCGCTCCAGAGTACAGTCCTCCTTTGACGATAAATGCGATTCCGACCATCACCTCCGGTGAGACAAAACTGTGACTAATCAGTGAAGAGCACTTTTTTCCAGTCCTGTCTGGTCCAGCGACTGTGGGTTTGTGCCCATAGGCAACATTGTTGCCGGTGATGTCTGGTGAGGACCTGCCTTAAAACAGGCTTACAAGCCCTCAGTCCAGCCTCTCTCAGCCTATTGCGGACAGTCTGAGCACTGATGGGGGGATTGTGTGTTCCTGGTGAAACTCGGGCAGTTGTTGCCATCCTGTACCTGTCCCACAGGTGTGATGTTTGGATGTACCGATCCTGTGCAGGTGTTGTTTCACGTGGTATACCACTGCGAAGACAATCAGCTGTCCGTCCTCTCTCCCTGTAGTGCTGTCTTAGGCGTCTCACAGTACGGACATTGCAATTTATTGACCTGGCCACATCTGCAGTCCTCATGCCTCCTTGCAGCATGCCTAAGGCACGTTCACGCAGATGAGCCGGGACTCTGGGCATCTTTCTTTTGGTGTTTCTCAGTCAGTAGAATGGCCTCTTTAGTGTCCTATGTTTTCATAACTGTGACCTTAATTGCCTACCGTCTGTAAGCTGTTAGTGTCTTAACAACCGTTCCACAGGTGCATATTCATTAATTGTTTATGGTTCATTGAACAACCATGGGAAACGGCATTCAAACCCTTTACAATGAAGATCTGTGAAGTTATTTGGATTTTTACAAAATGTCTTTGAAAGACAGGGTCCTGAAAATTGATGTTTCTTGATTTGCATAGTTTATCATCTTTAAGAACTAACAATCACCCAAATAAAAGCTAGACAGGGTGGGTGAATAGAAAATTCCAGTACCACTACTAGTGTTAGTAAATTGGTGTTTGTTTAGTCGATCACCACACACAGCTGATTAATACCTGTTGTCTGTATTTCAGGTACGGTTTGGAGTGCCTGTTCAGGTACTACAGCTACGGACTGGAAAGGAAATTCAGGCCAAACATTTTCAAGGACTTCCAGGAGGAGACCATGAAAGATTACGAAGCTGGTGAGATGCATCACCTAGGGAACCTCAACACATTCACACAGCGTAATAACTCTCAATTTGGTTACTACTGTTCCTCCACAATGACTACATTCTGTGTACCAGATGGAACCATATTCCCCATATAGTGCACTACTTTTGACCAGAGCCTTATATAGGGAATAGGGTGCCATTTGGGACCTTGACTTAGACTTCTCCCTAACACCTGCCTTTATCTGTGTCCCCATCTCCCACAGGCCAGCTGTATGGACTTGAGAAGTTTTGGGCATTTCTTAAATACTCCAAAAACAAGAACATGGGGATCGACCCCAAGTTGCAGGAGTGCTTGAGCAAGTTTAAGCGTCTCGAGGATTTCAGAATCGATGTAAGTAGGGAAACCTGTCAAAGAAAGTGAAATGTTCTCTTCTACTTTTTACTACTAGGGACACCTGTCAAAGAAGGTTAAATGTACTCTTCTACTTTTTACTACTAGGGAAACCTGTCAGTTACATTTTGTCTTCTACTTTTTACTACTAGAGAAACCTGTCAGTTACATTTTGTCTTCTACTTTTTACTACTAGAGAAACCTGTCAGTTACATTTTGTCTTCTACTTTTTACTACTAGTGAAACCTGTCAGTTACATTTTGTCTTCTACTTTTTACTACTAGTGAAACCTGTCAGTTACATTTTGTTTTCTACTTTTTACTACTAGAGAAACCTGTCAGTTACATTTTGTCTTCTACTTTTTACTACTAGAGAAACCTGTCAGTTACATTTTGTCTTCTACTTTTTACTACTAGTGAAACCTGTCAGTTACATTTTGTCTTCTACTCTTTATTACTAGTGAAACCTGTCAGTTACATTTTGTCTTTTACTCTTTATTACTAGTGAAACCTGTCAGTTACATTTAGTTTTCTACGTTTTACTACTAGTGAAACCTGTCAGTTACATTTTGTTTTCTACTTTTTACTACTAGAGAAACCTGTCAGTTACATTTTGTCTTCTACTTTTTACTACTAGAGAAACCTGTCAGTTACATTTTGTCTTCTACTTTTTACTACTAGTGAAACCTGTCAGTTACATTTTGTCTTCTACTTTTTACTACTAGAGAAACCTGTCAGTTACATTTTGTCTTCTACTTTTTACTACTAGTGAAACCTGTCAGTTACATTTTGTCTTCTACTCTTTATTACTAGTGAAACCTGTCAGTTACATTTTGTCTTCTACTCTTTATTACTAGTGAAACCTGTCAGTTACATTTTGTCTTCTACTCTTTATTACTAGTGAAACCTGTCAGTTACATTTTGTCTTCTACTCTTTATTACTAGTGAAACCTGTCAGTTACATTTAGTTTTCTACGTTTTACTACTAGGGAAACCTGTCAGTTACATTTTGTCTTCTACTTTTTACTACTAGTGAAACCTGTCAGTTACATTTTGTCTTCTACTCTTTATTACTAGTGAAACCTGTCAGTTACATTTTGTCTTCTACTTTTTACTACTAGAGAAACCTGTCAGTTACATTTTGTCTTCTACTTTTTACTACTAGTGAAACCTGTCAGTTACATTTTGTCTTCTACTTTTTACTACTAGTGAAACCTGTCAGTTACATTTTGTCTTCTACTTTTTACTACTAGTGAAACCTGTCAGTTACATTTTGTCTTCTACTCTTTATTACTAGTGAAACCTGTCAGTTACATTTTGTCTTCTACTTTTTACTACTAGAGAAACCTGTCAGTTACATTTTGTCTTCTACTTTTTACTACTAGTGAAACCTGTCAGTTACATTTTGTCTTCTACTTTTTACTACTAGTGAAACCTGTCAGTTACATTTTGTTTTCTACTTTTTACTACTAGTGAAACCTGTCAGTTACATTTTGTCTTCTACTCTTTATTACTAGTGAAACCTGTCAGTTACATTTAGTTTTCTACGTTTTACTACTAGGGAAACCTGTCAGTTACATTTTGTCTTCTACTTTTTACTACTAGTGAAACCTGTCAGTTACATTTTGTCTTCTACTCTTTATTACTAGTGAAACCTGTCAGTTACATTTTGTCTTCTACTTTTTACTACTAGAGAAACCTGTCAGTTACATTTTGTCTTCTACTTTTTACTACTAGTGAAACCTGTCAGATACATTTTGTCTTTTACTCTTTATTACTAGTGAAACCTGTCAGTTACATTTTGTTTTCTACTTTTTACTACTAGTGAAACCTGTCAGTTACATTTTCTCTTCTACTTTTTATTACTAGTGAAACCTGTCAGTTACATTTTGTTTTCTACATTTTACTACTAGAGAAACCTGTCAGTTACATTTTGTCTTCTACTCTTTATTACTAGTGAAACCTGTCAGTTACATTTTGTTTTCTACATTTTACTACTAGTGAAACCTGTCAGTTACATTTTGTCTTCTACTCTTTATTACTAGTGAAACCTGTCAGTTACATTTTGTCTTCTACTCTTTATTACTAGTGAAACCTGTCAGTTACATTTTGTTTTCTACTTTTTACTACTAGTGAAACCTGTCTGACAGTTACATTTTGTTTTCTACGTTTTACTACTAGTGAAACCTGTCAGTTACATTTTGTTTTCTACTTTTTACTACTAGTGAAACCTGTCTGACAGTTACATTTTGTTTTCTACGTTTTACTACTAGTGAAACCTGTCAGTTACATTTTGTTTTCTACGTTTTACTACTAGGGAAACCTGTCAGTTACATTTTGTTTTCTACATTTTACTACTAGGGAAACCTGTCAGTTACATTTTGTTTTCTACGTTTTACTACTAGGGAAACCTGTCAGTTACATTTTGTCTTCTACTCTTTACTACTAGTGAAACCTGTCAGTTACATTTTGTTTTCTACTTTTTACTACTAGAGAAACCTGTCAGTTACATTTTGTCTACTACTTTTTATTACTAGTGAAACCTGTCTGACAGTTACATTTTGTTTTCTACGTTTTACTACTAGGGAAACCTGTCTGACAGTTACATTTTGGCTTCTACATTTTACTACTAGGGAAACCTGTCAGTTACATTTTGTCTTCTACTTTTTACTACTAGTGAAACCTGTCAGTTACATTTTGTCTTCTACTTTTTACTACTAGTGAAACCTGTCAGTTACATTTTGTCTTCTACTTTTTACTACTAGGGAAACCTGTCAGTTACATTTTGTCTTCTACTCTTTATTACTAGTGAAACCTGTCAGTTACATTTTGTCTTTTACTCTTTATTACTAGTGAAACCTGTCAGTTACATTTTGTTTTCTACTTTTTACTACTAGTGAAACCTGTCAGTTACATTTTCTCTTCTACTTTTTATTACTAGTGAAACCTGTCAGTTACATTTTGTTTTCTACATTTTACTACTAGAGAAACCTGTCAGTTACATTTTGTCTTCTACTCTTTATTACTAGTGAAACCTGTCAGTTACATTTTGTTTTCTACATTTTACTACTAGTGAAACCTGTCAGTTACATTTTGTCTTCTACTCTTTATTACTAGTGAAACCTGTCAGTTACATTTTGTCTTTTACTCTTTATTACTAGTGAAACCTGTCAGTTACATTTTGTTTTCTACTTTTTACTACTAGTGAAACCTGTCAGTTACATTTTCTCTTCTACTTTTTATTACTAGTGAAACCTGTCAGTTACATTTTGTTTTCTACATTTTACTACTAGGGAAACCTGTCAGTTACATTTTGTTTTCTACGTTTTACTACTAGGGAAACCTGTCAGTTACATTTTGTCTTTTACTCTTTATTACTAGTGAAACCTGTCAGTTACATTTTGTTTTCTACTTTTTACTACTAGTGAAACCTGTCTGACAGTTACATTTTGTTTTCTACGTTTTACTACTAGTGAAACCTGTCTGACAGTTACATTTTGGCTTCTACATTTTACTACTAGTGAAACCTGTCAGTTACATTTTGTTTTCTACATTTTACTACTAGGGAAACCTGTCAGTTACATTTTGTTTTCTACATTTTACTACTAGTGAAACCTGTCAGTTACATTTTGTTTTCTACGTTTTACTACTAGGGAAACCTGTCAGTTACATTTTGTCTTCTACTCTTTATTACTAGGGAAACCTGTCAGTTACATTTTGTCTTCTACTCTTTACTACTAGTGAAACCTGTCAGTTACATTTTGTTTTCTACTTTTTACTACTAGTGAAACCTGTCAGTTACATTTTGTTTTCTACTTTTTACTACTAGTGAAACCTGTCAGTTACATTTTGTCTTCTACTCTTTACTACTAGTGAAACCTGTCAGTTACATTTTGTTTTCTACTTTTTACTACTAGTGAAACCTGTCTGACAGTTACATTTTGTTTTCTACGTTTTACTACTAGGGAAACCTGTCTGACAGTTACATTTTGGCTTCTACATTTTACTACTAGGGAAACCTGTCAGTTACATTTTGTTTTCTACATTTTACTACTAGGGAAACCTGTCAGTTACATTTTGTTTTCTACTTTTTACTACTAGGGAAACCTGTCAGTTACATTTTGTTTTCTACGTTTTACTACTAGGGAAACCTGTCAGTTACATTTTGTCTTCTACTCTTTACTACTAGAGAAACCTGTCAGTTACATTTTGTCTACTACTTTTTGCTACTAGTGAAACCTGTTAAAGAAGGTTAAATGTTCTCTTCTACTTTTTACTACTAGAGAAACCTGTCAGTTACATTTTGTCTTCTACTTTTTACTACTAGTGAAACCTGTCAGTTACATTTTGTCTTCTACTTTTTACTACTAGTGAAACCTGTCAGTTACATTTTGTCTTTTACTCTTTATTACTAGTGAAACCTGTCAGTTACATTTTGTCTTTTACTCTTTACTACTAGGGAAACCTGTCAGTTACATTTTGTTTTCTACTTTTTACTACTAGAGAAACCTGTCAGCTACCTTTTGTCTTCTACGTTTTACTACTAGAGAAACCTGTCAGTTACATTTTGTCTTCTACTCTTTATTACTAGTGAAACCTGTCAGTTACATTTTGTTTTCTACATTTTACTACTAGTGAAACCTGTCAGTTACATTTTCTCTTCTACTTTTTATTACTAGTGAAACCTGTCAGTTACATTTTGTTTTCTACATTTTACTACTAGGGAAACCTGTCAGTTACATTTTGTTTTCTACGTTTTACTACTAGGGAAACCTGTCAGTTACATTTTGTCTTCTACTCTTTATTACTAGTGAAACCTGTCAGTTACATTTTGTTTTCTACTTTTTACTACTAGTGAAACCTGTCTGACAGTTACATTTTGTTTTCTACGTTTTACTACTAGTGAAACCTGTCTGACAGTTACATTTTGGCTTCTACATTTTACTACTAGTGAAACCTGTCAGTTACATTTTGTTTTCTACATTTTACTACTAGGGAAACCTGTCAGTTACATTTTGTTTTCTACATTTTACTACTAGTGAAACCTGTCAGTTACATTTTGTTTTCTACGTTTTACTACTAGGGAAACCTGTCAGTTACATTTTGTCTTCTACTCTTTATTACTAGGGAAACCTGTCAGTTACATTTTGTCTTCTACTCTTTACTACTAGTGAAACCTGTCAGTTACATTTTGTTTTCTACTTTTTACTACTAGTGAAACCTGTCAGTTACATTTTGTTTTCTACTTTTTACTACTAGTGAAACCTGTCAGTTACATTTTGTCTTCTACTCTTTACTACTAGTGAAACCTGTCAGTTACATTTTGTTTTCTACTTTTTACTACTAGTGAAACCTGTCTGACAGTTACATTTTGTTTTCTACGTTTTACTACTAGGGAAACCTGTCTGACAGTTACATTTTGGCTTCTACATTTTACTACTAGGGAAACCTGTCAGTTACATTTTGTTTTCTACATTTTACTACTAGGGAAACCTGTCAGTTACATTTTGTTTTCTACTTTTTACTACTAGGGAAACCTGTCAGTTACATTTTGTTTTCTACGTTTTACTACTAGGGAAACCTGTCAGTTACATTTTGTCTTCTACTCTTTACTACTAGAGAAACCTGTCAGTTACATTTTGTCTACTACTTTTTGCTACTAGTGAAACCTGTTAAAGAAGGTTAAATGTTCTCTTCTACTTTTTACTACTAGAGAAACCTGTCAGTTACATTTTGTCTTCTACTTTTTACTACTAGTGAAACCTGTCAGTTACATTTTGTCTTCTACTTTTTACTACTAGTGAAACCTGTCAGTTACATTTTGTCTTTTACTCTTTATTACTAGTGAAACCTGTCAGTTACATTTTGTCTTTTACTCTTTACTACTAGGGAAACCTGTCAGTTACATTTTGTTTTCTACTTTTTACTACTAGAGAAACCTGTCAGCTACCTTTTGTCTTCTACGTTTTACTACTAGTGAAACCTGTCAGTTACATTTTGTCTTTTACTCTTTATTACTAGTGAAACCTGTCAGTTACATTTTGTTTTCTACTTTTTACTACTAGTGAAACCTGTCAGTTACATTTTGTTTTCTACATTTTACTACTAGGGAAACCTGTCAGTTACATTTTGTCTTCTACTCTTTATTACTAGTGAAACCTGTCAGTTACATTTTGTCTTTTACTCTTTATTACTAGTGAAACCTGTCAGTTACATTTTGTCTTCTACTTTTTACTACTAGTGAAACCTGTCAGTTACATTTTGTTTTCTACTTTTTACTACTAGAGAAACCTGTCAGTTACATTTTGTTTTCTACATTTTACTACTAGAGAAACCTGTCAGTTACATTTTGTTTTCTACGTTTTACTACTAGGGAAACCTGTCAGACGGTTACATTTTGTCTTCTACTTTTTACTACTAGGGAAACCTGTCAGTTACATTTTGTCTTCTACTCTTTACTACTAGAGAAACCTGTCAGTTACATTTTGTCTACTACTTTTTGCTACTAGTGAAACCTGTTAAAGAAGGTTAAATGTTCTCTTCTACTTTTTACTACTAGTAAAACCTGTCAGTTACATTTAGTTTTCTACTTTTTACTACTAGGGAAACCTGTCAGTTACATTTTGTCTTCTACTCTTTACTACTAGTGAAACCTGTCAGTTACATTTTGTCTTCTACTTTTTACTACTAGTGAAACCTGTCAGTTACATTTTGTCTTCTACTTTTTACTACTAGTGAAACCTGTCAGTTACATTTTGTCTTCTACTTTTTACTACTAGTGAAACCTGTCAGTTACATTTTGTCTTCTACTTTTTACTACTAGTGAAACCTGTCAGTTACATTTTGTCTTCTACTCTTTACTACTAGTGAAACCTGTCAGTTACATTTTGTCTTCTACTTTTTACTACTAGTGAAACCTGTCAGTTACATTTTGTCTTCTACTTTTTACTACTAGTGAAACCTGTCAGTTACATTTTGTCTTCTACTTTTTACTACTAGTGAAACCTGTCAGTTACATTTTGTCTTCTACTTTTTACTACTAGTGAAACCTGTCAGTTACATTTTGTCTTCTACTCTTTACTACTAGTGAAACCTGTCAGTTACATTTTGTCTTCTACTCTTTACTACTAGAGAAACCTGTCAGTTACATTTTGTCTTCTACTCTTTACTACTAGAGAAACCTGTCAGTTACATTTTGTCTTCTACTCTTTACTACTAGTGAAACCTGTCAGTTACATTTTGTCTTCTACTCTTTACTACTAGAGAAACCTGTCAGTTACATTTTGTCTTTTACTCTTTACTACTAGGGAAACCTGTCAAAGTACACGTTTAGAGACCTTTACTACAACTTTTTCACTGCTGGCTACGTGAGTGCTATCATGCTTCCTCAAGTTTTTCTAGGGTCGAAGTACTGAGCAAGTGGGTTTGTTAACATTAAAATAATCCCTGTTGCATAGAGATGTTTAGAGTAGGGGTGTTCAACAAAATTGGGACCTTTAACATTTAGACTTTTTTGTTGACAACTAAAATCACAGTGCAGTTATTACAACTACCACTAACAGGTCCCAATCATCATCATAAAAGGGACATGTTAAATTAAACAAATACATAACTCAACGATGCTGCAAAGTTAGTAGGAGGAGATGGGCATCTTTAAAATGATTTGCCACGGATATAAACGCTCCGCACGTCATCCTCATTTTGCTGTGGCAACTGTGGGACCTCATATAGACAGCCTTTCCAAATCATGTCCAATCGATTTGAATTTACCACAGGTGGCCTCCAATCAAGTTGTAGAACCATCTCACGGATTGTGAATGGAAACAGGGATTCACCTGAGCTCAACGCTTTTTTACTTGGAATAAAACATGTTTTCTTTGTTATTATGGGGTACTGTGTGTCGATTGAGGATTTTTATTTAATCCATTTTAGAATAATGCTGCAATGTAACAAAAGGGTCTGAATACTTTCCGAATGCGCTGTATCTACGTCAATTACCTCGTACACTTGCACATAGTCGGAACTGGTACCCCGTGTATAGCCATGGTATTATTATTTTTCTCTCCGTTGTTGGTAAGTAATTATTTCACTGATAGTCTGTTGTTTACGAAGCATGTGACAAATACATTTTGATTTGTATGTCATAGCTGATTTTACCGTAATTCTGTTGCCACACTGCATCTGCACAGTTCATCCAGTAAATGTGTTTCTGTGAAATGTTCTGGGTAAATTGTTCAATTGTGCATAGTTCATTGCTTTGTTAAACTTTGAAATCAAAGGTTTTTGTTTAGCATAGATTTGAAAGTTTGAAAATCTGACAACGTGGAATTGCCCTTTTTAGAATGTCCGTAGAGCCCCAGTCAATCCCACCATTGTCCTTCATTTACAGCCCCCGATGGAGGAGGGAGGTCGCAAGAGACACTCATCCAGCGGAGACTGTCGCCGCCGCCACCCCTCCCAGGGCTCCAGCCGCCCCCACAGCCAAACTGGCTTCGGCCCCGTTCGCCCAGGGCCCCACCAGGGAGGATGCCAAAATCAGCAGCCAGAGCCAGCGCCCCGCAGCCCAGACGGGGCGCTGCCACCAAAGTAACCCCAGACAACCCTCAGCCACTTGGATCAACTCAACGTCATTGAATATTTTCTGCGCCGCAAGAATGAGAGAATGACTTTCTGACGAACAGCTTGTGATTTGAATAAATCAAGGCTCTTCCATTTTGATTTATTTAGTTTTGAAACACCCAGCGTTTTGACTTATTAGAGACGAAACTGAATGACTATTGAAGGAGTGGATGAAGTATATTTTCTCGCGTGGTTACAATGTGGGGAATTGACATGGTTTCTGAGGACGTTTGATGGCAACTGCGAACCTTGTGATTCCTTTCTGTTGATGGACCCTCTTTCCACTTGACACCATCTAGTTGGTGGATTAGAAATGTATGCGTTGAAAAATACATATTTAACTTGTTTTGCGCGAGAGAGAAATAGAGGGAGAAAAAAATTGATGTCAAAACCAAACCAAATGATGAAAAAAAATGACTTGTACCAGTCCCTCAGTATGAACAAGATCATTGAAAGTTGCCTTATTTTTATGTTTTTCCTGCTTTACTTGTGCCCGGCACCGTAATGTCGATTGTACAGCATTGACAATTGCAAATATGCAACATTGGTCAGCACCTACAGTAGTGGCCACTCAGTGACTCCCTGCCTGCCAAACAGTTCTGAATGCAACCTGCTGAATGAACTGTCTTCCAAGTGTCATAAAGCCCACCCCTCAGTGTGTTTGCAAGTTGTGGTTCTTTGTGCTGAAACGCTTTGCTGGGGGGGCAGCCGCTCCTGACATCCCCCCCAAATCTATCCATCCATCAATCACCATTGAGGCTACAGGACTGGAATCACCAATCCGGATTACTTGGGGAAAAAAATAAAAAAACAAAGGTTTATCAGTAGATCTGGTGTTCTGCGATGGTTGCTTTGGGGAGATGTGCGGCGGGTTATGTTCTGCTTCCCAGGGCTAAACAAGGCAGGGTTTCAGTTTGCAGCTTAGCATGGCCTATAACATTGCATCCCACCAGTGCTTCCACACACACACCCCTCGTATGTTTTTTTCCAGAGGCTCTACTCTGTTCATCTGGAGGAGTACAACCAATGGACAGACGGTCTCCCTTCTGACCCCTGAACTCAACCCACCTGTTCTATTCCCATGAACATCTGACTACATACAGTCAGATAAACTATAATAATCTGGTGTGGATAACATCATCTTCATCCGACAGAGGACTGATGATATCAAATAGATGAGTGATTCATTTTTTCTTCACCAATGTGAATTGGACAGAAGATAACTTTCACCTCCAGGCGACTTGTTTTATTGTTTATAGAACAGTTTATATATTCGACTTGCATGTGTACATACTACTTTTTCTTTTTTTAAATGGTCTGAAATGAGGCCTTTTTTTATTTGCTGTGTTTCTAGCTATGCTATGGGTATATGGTCCTCTTTAGTTCAATATCAATTGGCATAAATAACAGAACTGTTCCTTCTGCTGGAGGTTGAGAAGGGATTCATATTCACAGGTGGTTCCGCTGTGTCAAAATTTAAAACAAACATGAAGACATTGGCCATTATATTTTTATTAACTGTCATTGTTGAAAAAGTTGAGTTTTTACGAGAATTAACTTTCTTTTTAACTTTTTCCCCCCCTGTCTTGTGGGTTTAACTCAAGGGAACTGTGAGTCAATTGAGTGTGCTTGTATGATTGATTGAATCACTCAAGAAATTGTTTACTCGAGGAATAAAGACATGACTTTCCGAATGCACCCCCAGTGAATGTCCCCTCTCACTCCTCCTAGACCAGGATAGAGGGGACAGGTAAGACCTGTCCTTTGGGGTCCAGTCTAATCGTTAGCACAGTGCATCAGACCCTGTGGTTGGAACTGTTGGTGCTCCAATGAACTCAGCAGGACACCAGGCATGGCGCCCCCTAGTGTCAGGTGGACTGGCGAGAAAGAGGGGAAGGGAGGATGTAACCCACTTTGGGTTTGTCAATATTCAGAGGTTATGAATGGCTATGATGTCTGGGGACTGAAAAAAAAGGACAAAATTCCATAAAGCCAAATAAATGAAGATAGCTGTATATGAACCATAGATTTTTTTAATAGTTCATTACCATTACAATATCCTAGGCTTGTCATGAGGGGGACTAAAATAATAAAAACAAATGTAAAATACTTGAATGAGATCTTGTATTATAGCATTTAATATCCATAATATCTGCTTTGTAGGCTGTGATTTGCTATTGGTGTTATTTGTAGTAATTGTGCTGTTCCTTATATCTAAAAAACAAACAACCAAAAAAAAACATTAAATGGACAAAAAAAACTTCAACACCAACTCTGTCATCGTCCTGTTATTTACTTGTCTGTTCCCTGTAGGGTATTCCAGAAAGCAGTTTCATTGAGTTAACAAGCTAATTTTGATCAACTGACACTGTTTTTCTGTCTTTTTTTTTTTTTTTTTTTAAAGCTACATTTGTATATTGCTGGTTGTTGTCAACTCACTGGCTATGTTTGAGCAGTAATGCTAACAGCCGACTGCAGAAGAAAGTCTACGGGTGATTTCGGGGGAGGTGCATCTGCAACAGCTGAAAGTTGGACACTGTTGTGGTTTACCTATAGCAAGGCTCCAACCTCCATACCACACATTTACAAACGTACAGTTATGACTATAACTACTGTTCCCTGAAGGAGGGAAACTAGGTACAATACAGCTACGGGGAGCTTGCGAGCTAGCGCCCTCTACTGAAGAACATTAGAATCACGCCTGACAAGGCCAATGAAACCCGTGCCTAACTGTAAGCCCCACCGTCCACAGGCAATAAACCAGAGGCACGGATTCATTCTTTCAATTCAGTACCGCTCTTCACCAAGCCCAGAACTGGGCAGCACGTGGCCGAAAAGGTGTACCTTATTTCCCTTCTTCAGGGAATAGTAGTTATAGTTATAACTGTACGTTCCCTTTGTCAACTTTGTGCAACACAGCTATGGGGATAGCCCCAAGCCAACATCAAATGAAATGGCCCACGGCAGACCACCCAGAGTTCCAAGCCAACCTGTGGTATTTGGGTATTGCGCAACCCCTGGTCCATTCAATGTACATGCATAACACTCATACCAGACACAAGGCATGTAACCTCCGCTGTTCCTCAGAAGCAAACTGAGGAGGCGAAAAGGGTAGAGCTAGAGACCTGTAGGACATAGTCATGACTTAGTCTGCGTTAGGACACAACGTCGCCTTAGAGTCGCCACGGGTAACTTCCTACAAGAGGGGTGAACGGATAACGCGTGGAGATCTCCAACATGGCTCCCGGGTAGTGTGCACACTGCTCTACAGCAGTAGGGAGCGAGCTATGGATAAAAGGGGGCGAGATTGCAGCCCTCTCTGTCTGTATGCCGCCACTGTCCAGTTGTCGGTCCTCACCACCACACGCTGGCCTGACAACGGGAGTAAATGCATGAGTGCTATGTACCCAACCCCCAAATTGAGCTGCCCTCACAATGCATACACTACCCTCGGGGGGATCGTGATCTGTCGTGATCAACTTGCAGGATATAACTTGACACATGCTGCTGGTCCCTCCACCGAGCCAGAGCCCGTAGGCATGACAGGACCGGTTTAGGTGCCGCAATGCGTCCAAGCGAGTGTCTATCAACCGCCAAAGGTCGCAACAGCCCGAGGGGAACCATGGCGATCATAGAAGTCATCATCCCCAATAAGCGCGGGCATTGGCCAAAAAATGTGACACAGCCTAAATTTGGCCTGGGGTGCTTGTTTAGGGCACGCAGGATTAAAATGGGACGCAATGTCTCACCCCTTTTGCGAATCAGCCGTCCTGGGCCTCTGACATAGGAGCCACTTGGATTGCCTGCTTCTTAAGAAGGGAAGAAATCTCCCCCCTCACAACGGGGTGCTGATGCCTCAGGAAGAACCAATGTAATGATGCTGTAAAAATGTGAGGGATGCACAACGAATTGTAGCCTGTACCCCAAGGTCAACGTTCGCATAATCCAGGACGACAGAGAGTCTCCCGTAATGCGCTATGTAAAGTTGTGTAATGGCTCCTTGTGGACTGTGGCAATTTGTTTATTTTTCCATGCCTCTCTTGTTTTTTCAGCACTCTGAACAACCTTGGAACTTGGCTACCCCAAGTTTAAACAATGTGTCTAAGTGCCAACGTTTGCCTGAAGCCCAGTCCACTCTGGGCTCGAGGGCTTCGGCTTCCAGTGTTTTGGCCATGCTATTTGGGAGTACTGTTGTCACAGTGAACATCTGGGGAGGGGACCGTGCCATCTCTCCTGTCATCGAGCTAGGTGCACAGGGACTGCTGCCTCCCCTGCTCTGCAGAGGGACCAGCTTTCACTTCGCCCATGGGAGTAAAACAGTGCCTGTGCCAAGCAGACTGGTGCAGACTGAAGTCAACTTGGAGTCGTACGATGACGTGTGGTCCTCCCACTGTGACTCATCGGGAAAGAATGCAGTTTATTATTATTTTTTATTCAGGAACATGGGAATTTAACCGCAAAATACATTTTTATGTGCACTACGTCATCAAGCACAGACATTTGTCCGCAACAAGTCAATTTGATGGAAACATCACTAGTAGGAAAATAATACTAGAATATTCGCATGAAAATCTGTTGCCAATTGGATGGTAACCTAGCTACTGTTGGTTCCTATTTCAGTCAAGTCTTTGGTCCCGTTCACCTGGGTCAAACAAAAACACTGATTGGTTGAAAAATAGTGCCCCCCACTAGCCAGGCGCTGGCTGCATGATGCAGCTGGTGAGAAGCAACTGGCGACTGCATGTCCTTTGGTCACATGGTTTTTGTAAAGTTCATGCAGTGAACAAGTTGGACAATTTTTTTATCCCTGTATACATATTTTGAAAGGCAACTTAGTAAAATGTTATCCGCTCGAACGCGCCCAATTATACCATGCCAATCCAATTTCAAGACCATATACAGTACTGGACAGAAGTTTGGACACCTACTCACTCAACGTTTTTTCTTTATTTTGACTATTTTCTACATTGTAGAATAATAGTGAAGACATCAAAACTATGAAATAACACATGGAATCATGTAGTACCAAGAAAGTGTTAAATCAAAATACATTTGAGATTCTTCAAAGTAGCCACCCTTTGCCTTGATGACAGCTTTGCACACTCTTGGCATTCTCTCAACCTGCTTCATGAGGAATGATTTTCTAACACTCTTGAAGTAGTTCCCACAAATGCTGAGCACTTGTTGGCTGCTTTTCCTTCATTCTGCAGTCCAACTCATCCCAAACCATCTCAATTGGGTTGAGGTTGGATGATTGTGGAGGCCAGGTCAACTGATGCAGCCCTCCATCACTCTCATTCTAGGTCAAACAGCCTGGAGGTGTGTTTTGGGTCATTGAGTTGAAAAACAAATGTGTGCAAACCAGATGGGATGGCGTATGGCTTCAGAATACTTTGGTAGCCATGCTGGTTAACTGTGCCAGGAATTCTAAATAAATCACTGACAGTGTCACCAGCAAAGCACCCCCACACCAACCTCCTCCATGCTTCACGTTGGGAACCACACATGCGGAGATCCTTCGTTCACCTATTTTGCGTCTCACAAAGATACAGCGGTTGGAAAAATAATCTCACATTTGGACTCCGAGACCAAAGGACAGATTTACACAAGTCTAATGTCCATTTCCTGTGTTTCTTAGTCCAAGCAAGTCTCTTCTCTTTATTGGTGTCCTTTAGTAGTGGTTTCTTTGCAGCAATTCAACCATGAAGACCTGATTCACACAGTCTCCTCTGAACAGTTGATTTTGAGATGTCTGTTACTTGAACTCTGTGAAGCATTTATTTCGGCTGCAATCTGAGGCTGGTAAATCTGATGAACTTATCCTTTGCATTAGAGGAAACTCTGTCTTCCTTTTCTGTGGTGGTCCTCATGAGAGCCAGCCCTTGATTGGTTTTGCGACTAAACTTTCAAAGTTCTTGAAATGTTCCGTGTTGACTGACCTTCATGTCTTAAAGTAATGATGGACTGTCATTTATCTTTGCTTATTTGAGCTGTTCTTGCCATAATATGGACTTGGTCTTTTACCAAATAGGGCTATCTTCTGTATACCACCCCTACCTTGTCACAACACAACTGATTGGCTCAAACGCATTAAGAAGGAAAGAAATTCCACTAATTAACTTTTAACAAGGCACACCTGTTAATTGAAATGCTTTCCAGGTGACTACCTCTTGAAGCTGGTTGAAAGAAGGCCAAGTGTGCAAAGCTGTCATCAAGGCAAAGGGTGGCGACTTTGAAAGATCTTGACTATAAAATACATTTTGATTTAACACTTTTTTGGTTACTACATGATTCTGTGTTATTTCCTAGTTGTTTTCACTACTATTCTTTAATGTAGAAAATAGTCAAACATTCAGAAAAATCCTTGAGTAGGTGTTTCCAATCTTTTGACTATCTTGAAGAGATTAAGTAATACATATTTTTGGGGGGACAGTTAACTGGATAAACCATTGATCCATGGGGGTGGCAGGAAGCCTAGCGGTTAAGAGCATTGGGCGAGTAACTGAAAGGTTACTGGTTCGAATCTCTGAGCTGACTAGGTCAAAAAATCTGTTGTGCCCTTGACCAAGGCACTTAACTCGAATCGCTCTGGATAAGAGCTTCTGTTAAATGACTTAAAATGTAATTCTGCTTTCTGGATCAGTCACATCACTGATGGATGATGGATGGATGAATACTGTAGCAGACTACGGATTATGAGAGAATTGGTGTAAAAAAGAGAATTTACAGGTGTGACGATGAATGCTGATTGTGTCAAAGCTTTGAAACAAATGAGATGTTTGTTTTTTGTTAAGGTTTTATTCTGCAACAATGGCACAGTTTATGAATTACGGGTCATGTAAAAATCTATACTGACTCCCAAATCTCAACCCAGGAGTCAGACTCTACAGAGCACAACCCTTTAAGGACCAATTTATCATTCAATCAATACAGATCATACAAATGGTGACAAAGTTGATTGTATGGTTTTCCATAGACCAAAATCCACAAACTTACTAACAATAAGCATACTGTAATCACCTTATATTAGTACGTTTTTCTCCAGTTACACAGGAATCACTCAAAGAACTGCATCTTTAATATGTGTGCCAATTACAGTAATAAAGTGCCGTCCAACAATCAGATTATAAAATGTAGTATTTATAATTAAAAAGCGGTATGTCCCGTCCTTATCTCCAAGCTGCAAAGTTTATACTTAACAGCGGAGAACAAGGTTAGACTGAAAAGGTAGAAAGTGCTACTGCTAGGAACGTTATAACAAGATGAAACAAAAGTCTTCTGATCATGTAGGTAAAAATAAGTAAATTACCACCATGTGTTTTCAGTGTAATGAGGTGCTAGAGTCAGGGATAGGATGTAGATGCACAAAAGTAAACAGCATATTGGGTCAACTTCCGCAACAACTAAGAGCGTTGGAGCACGAGGCTAAACTTCTCCCGTTTTTTTGTCCCGCGGCTACCACGTTGTAAGAGCGTGAAGCAAGCCTGTGCACATGCGCAGATAGCGTGTGTGACTGTGAGAGCAAAGTCTTGCATCTTGCTCATCACAACATCTGCGTTGCTGCTCGTGCAACGTCATTTTGCTGACTCTACCTTTAATAAGAACTCCACTGTCTCGACTACCAAGATTAGAAAGGAACAGTGGGAGAGGAGCAAGCCCAGTGCCAGACTTGAGGATGGGAATACTGATTGCATCTCTATAATCTCTCCTTTCTCTGTGCACTTGATCATAGATATTCCTCTAGCTCATGTTTACACCAATCCAATGATTTTAACCGTATGGACGAGTGCACACTACAGGAGTAAGGAGAGATTATTGGGATGTAGGTGGAGGTCAGAAGTGACGGGGTAGAATCACTGGACCTTCTTGGGGGGGTCTGGGATGCTCTCGGTCAGAGGGGTGAGGCTGAGCAGCAGGGTGTGACGCTCGTAAGCCTTGGTCTTCCTGAAGTTGGCGTCGGTCCCGTGTAGCCTGTCCAGAACCCCCAGGACTCCAAAGTTCTGGTTGAACCTGCAGAGATGGAGGGTAGGGGACATAATTACTACAAAATAAAACAGTGTGCTGTTCTTAACGTTTCCTCCTTTGAATTTGACATGTACATTGCCTGGCTAAAGCCACAGACTCGCTGTGTTTCAGGCAGGCTAACTTGTCCATGTGACAAATCCCAAACCAACCCCCACTCTTTTGCACGTATCAACTCCCCTTTTCGGATCGGGAAGGATTAGATTTAACAAGCATAAGCAATATTACAGAAAAATTCCACCTAGCCTTCAGAAGAGATATGTGGAGGAGCTATTACCATACTTGGCCGGCAGAGTCAACCAAGTCCAAAGTACAAACAAAGAACTGGACAGGGATTCACAGTAATAAAATGCATATGCCAAGAACAGTGTGCCCTATATCAGTTAACATACCAAAGTCCCCTCTGGGAAAATTAAGTAATTCTGGTATGTCCCAAATGGCACCCTATGCCCTTTATAGTGCACTACTTTTAACAAAGTCCCATAGGGCTCTGTTAAAAAGTAGTGTGTTACAAAGGGAATAGGGTGCCATTTGGGACGCAAGTCTATCTTGCATAAGACAGGACTCACTTGAGGTGGTGGTAGTCGTGGAACTCGGGGGAGGGCAGGAAGGGGAGGTGGTAGCCACAGTGGGAGATGGTGGTGCTGACCAGAGCCAGAGCGTACCACAGGGTGGTTGTGACCAGGTGGGAACCCAGGATAACAGGGCCGATCAGGGCAGGCAGCATGTTGGACAGCTGGGGGTGGGGCAGGACCATCAGCAACATGGTTTTACATTGTTTAGAAATATGGTTAGAAATTATCTGCTTACAAGATTATCCACAATGCAGTGTTTCAAGCTACGGTCCCCTAGTTTGACTTTGAGAGAGAGAAAGAAAGAAGAGTGGTAGGCATAAAGTGCTCACCACGTGCTCCAGAGGATGGGCGTAGAGAGAGACCACTCCGATGGGAGCCGTCCACTCATGGTGCTGCTTGTGGAAATGCTTGTAGAGGGCAGGATGGTGAAACAGCCTGGCAGGGAAGGGATCACAAGTTAAATGTCAGAGAGTTGTCAGACGGTCGAAGATACTGTCAGGGTGAGTTGTATTTTCACTCTCAGCTCTCTGACCAAAAATATAAAAGGCAACATGTAAAATGTTGGTCCCATGTTTCATGAGCTGAAATAAAAGATCTGGGAAATGTTCCATTTGCACAAAAATTATTATTTCTCTCACATTTTGTGCACAAATTTGTTTACATCCCTACTTTGCCAAGATAATCCATCCACCTGACAGGTTTGGCATATCAGGAAGCTGATTAAACAGCATGGTCATTACACAGGTGCACCTTGTGCTGGAGACAAAATACACTCTAAAATGTGCAGTTTTGTCACACAACACAATGCCACAGATGTCTCAAGTTGAGGGAACGTGCAATTGGCATGCTGACTGCAGGAATGTACGAGAGCTGTTGCCAGAGAATTGAATGTTCATATCTCTACCATAAGCTGCCTGCAATGTCATTTTAGAGAATTTGTCAGTACGTCCAACTGGCCTCACGACCCCAGACCATGTGTAACCACGCCAGCCCAGGACCTCCACATCTGGCTTCTTCACCTGCAGGATCGTCTGAGACCAACCACCCGGACAGCTGAAGAAGCTGAGGAGTATTTCTGTCTGTAAAACTCATTCTGATTGGCTGGGCCTGGCTCCCCAGTGGGTGGGCCTATGCCCTCCCAGGCCCACCCATGGCTGTGCCCTTGCCCAGTGATGTGAAATCTATAGATTAGGGCCTAATGAATTCATTTCAATTGACAGATTTCCTTACATGAACTGTAACTCAGTAAAATCGTTGAAATTGTTGCATGTTGCGTTCAGTATAAATTCTTTGCCACAGCATTGAATGTGCTTGTAACATTCTAGCACAAAACATAATCCTTTTTGTCGTTCCATATGTTATGTGATAATGCAACATGTTCATGTTGTCCCTTTACTTAGTGCATAGCCAACAAAGCACTAAAATGTAAAAATGGTAAGTGTACCTTCTACAGGCTGATAAATTCCAGCTGCCTATTAAACCAGAGGTTGACCCCTCTCTGGTGATGGGGGTCACAAAAAAACAGCACTTAGAAAGCATTTAATACCCTAAGTGATATTTCTGGGGATAAAGGCTGAAATTCAGCTATCGGCACTTTAACGTGATAGAGATGTCTAATCCCTGGTTCACTGGCCTTGCAAGATGGCTTATGTTTTGACCAGGGCCCAGGCACTTGGAGGCAGCTGGAGAGCGAACAGAGATAAGGATGAGAATATACGGTACCTAAAGAAAATATGCACACCCTTTGACTTTTCCCCACATTTGTTGTGTTACAGCTTGAATTTAAAAATGTATTAAAGTTAGCGTTTTGGGGGTCACTGGCCTACACACAATACCTGGTAATGTGAAAGTGGGATGTTTTTCAATGTAATTTTTTTTTTTTATTGAAAAGCTGAAATGTCTTAAGTCACCAAGTATTCGACCCCTTTGTTATGACAAGCCAAAATAAGTTCAGTAAACATTTGCTTAACAAGTCACATAAGTTGCATGGACTCATCTGTGTGCAATAATAGTGTTTAAAATTATGTTTGAATGACTACCTCAACTCTGTACCCCACACACACAATTATCTGTAAGGTCCCTCAGTCGAGCACTGAATTTCAAACACAGATTCAACCACAAAGACCAGGGAGGTTTTCCAATGCCTCACCAAGAAGGGTAGATGGGTAAAACAAGACAAAGCAGACACTGAATATCCCTTTGAGCATGGTAAAGTTATTAATTACACCCAGTCACTACAAGGATATAGGTGTCCTTCCTAACTCAGTTGCCAAAGAGGAAAGAAACCGCTCAGAGATGTTAAAACAGTGTAATGGCTGTGATAGGAGAAAACTGAGGACGGATCAACAACATTGTAGTTACTCCACAACTCTAACCTAATTAACAGAAATGAAATAAAATAATAATAATATATATATATTCAAAAACATGCATCCTGTTTGCAACAAGGCAGTAAAGTAATCCTGCAAAAAATGTGGAGAAGCAATTCACTTTTTGGCCTGAATACAAAGTGTTATTTTTGAGGCAAATCCAGTACAACACATTCCTGTGTTCCACTCTTCATATTTTCAAGCATAGTGGTGGCTGCATAATGTTATGGGTATGCTTGTAATCATTAAGGACTGGGGAGTTTCAGGATTTAAAAAAGAAAAAATGAATGGAGCTTAGCACAGGCAAAATCCTAGAGGAAACCCTAGTTCAGTCTGCTTTGAATTCACCTTTCAGTAGGACAATAACTTAAAACACAAGGCCAAATATACACTGGAGTTTGCTTACCAAGAAGACACTGAATGTTCCTGAGTGGCTGAGTTACAGTTGACTTCAAGATCTACTTAAAAATCAATGGCAAGACTTAAATGGTTGTCCAGCAATGATCAGCAACCAATTTGACAAAGCTTGAAGAATTTTGAAAAGATTAAAATGGGCAAATGACCGCAAATGAAAGCTCTTAGAGACTTACCCAGAAAGACTCACAGCTGTAATCGCTCTTAGAGACTTACCCAGAAAGACTCACAGCTGTAATCACTGCCAAATGGGATTCTACAAAGTATTGACTCAGGGGTGTGAATACTTAGTAAATTAGATAATTCTGTATTTCATTTTCAATAAATCTTCTAAAATGTAAAAAAAGAAAAAAGAAGGGGTAATGTGTGTAGATGGGTGAGAAAAAAACAGCCATTTCCTCCATTTTGAATTCAGGCAGCAACAACACAATGTGGAATAAGGCAAAGGATACACTCTGAAGGCACTGTCATGAGTATCTTGTCTTTGGAACCTCTCAGAGGAGCGTGTCTGTTTCCCCATATGCATATGTCCGTCTATTGTTTGTCGTAATCGTTCGCTTATCTTTGGGTACAGCATTTTCCACACAAATCAATTATTCCTGACAAGGCACTGTATTGTATATGAGAAACCATGCTGCCCCCAGTCCTTACCTGTGCGAGTAGTAGAACAGAAGCTCCTCCAGCACAGCGCAGAAGGCCATCTCCAACAGGCCTCGGTGGAAGGTGGGCAGCTCTGGGCCGCAGGGATTCCCACTAGAAAACATAACCGCCCAGCACACCACCACCATGGGAGCAGAGATGAAGAGCTGGTTGAAGACCACCGTCTTCACCGCGTGGCGCAGCTTCACTGGGTCAACCTAGGGGATGGGGACAGTTTTAGTGGCAAATGTCAGGTCTCCGTTTCCTTCAAGTAATCAATTATCATCACCCATTTCTGCAATCATTAGTCTTCTTGTTTATTGTTCACTTAGTTGAACTTGTTTTGTTTACTTCAACGTTTTTCAATGTCTGCTAGTTTTTAAGATGTAAGTAAGGGGGTCTAATTTGACCTCGTTCGTTGTGTACCTAGAATATAATTACTCTAGCCGGCACCATCAATCTTTCTTAGGAAACCACAATGTAGCACATGACAATAGTCATTTGTGTCCATCGGTCTGAAAGAATTTGAATGGTATCCATGACAAATCCACAAATGTACAAATCAAACACTCGCTACATACATCACTGTAGAGCCGACGTAAACAGATCTCTGCTTTATAATCAGATAAAGAGGTTATGTGCAGTTGGCAAAGTATAGTTATCCTCAATCCGGTCTCGTGTTTTCTGAGCTTTGCACCCTCACATTCAAAAATCATCACTGACCTTTGAAACTCACAGGGCAATTCTTCAATATCTGGCTACATTATTTGGTGAGTATATCTAGCTGCATTTGGCATATATTATAAACAGGTAATGTTTATGACTGATAAGCACTTTGAGTAACACAATGTCACTTAAGTATCTAATCTTCCACAGATTGCAGGAGATGGCAGGGTAAACACTAAGTAACCAGCGGTCCTCAGTAATGGCAGTCGTTCTCTCGCTAGTGTCCTGTAAAACAACATCTGTTCATCAAACTCAGTAAGAGGACATTGGTCCGATCGACTGATGGACATGCCATTCATAGAGACCTGAGTTTTTCCTGACCACGGGACCTGAACATGAACAGGAGAGAACCTCCTGGCCCTGTTTATGATGACACTGAATTTCACAACACACATGCTAGTACAAACACTCGCGCACGTGAGAGCACACACACACACACACAACTCCTTTCACTAGAGTGAAATGTGAGGCTTTCATAAAGATGATCCTGATTAGAGCCCTTCCTGTTTACTGTAATAAATGGAGGTCATGATGAGATACAGGTGTGTAAAACAGGATTAGACTGACTGTACCGGGTTGTTCTTGTCCACCTGTATTCTGTAACGGGTGATGAAGTTGGGCATTCCAGTGTAATCAACCAGCATGAGCAGAAGATTGGACCCCCAGAAAGCCGCAAAAGGCACAAACATCGCCCCTGTTCAGCACAACCAGAATCAATGCATTACATGCAATACAACAACCGCATCATGTACACATGAACTAATTCAAGATACAGCAAGATACAGCATGCCCTAACATTATCTAAGAACAGCTCAGCAGGTTTCACTCAATCAGTACATTAACATCTCAAAAGTGATATAAAACCAAAGATGGTGACTGAAGTGCCAAAACGGTCCCTATTTTGCCTTTACAGTGCACTACGTTTGACTAGGGCGGTATGTAGGGAATAGGGTGCCATTTGAGACCCAGCCTTTACAAATCACATGACATCATCTCTAGACAGATGTTTGTGCCTAATAATGGACGGAACATAAATATACTTCACTATTCTGGGGAGAAGAAGAAAGAAGCCTGAACTTGCTATGTTGTTTGTCTTTATTATATCACCCAGATATCAGAGCTGTGGAACATCGGAATTCCATGAGAGAGTTGTACTGGGCTGCTCGCCACAGTCTAGTTCTTCCTGTTCCTTTGTGCAGCACATAATACTTCCTTTAGTTTACGTCGGATGTTATTTCCAGCGGGACACCGGGCTTCAGAGCCCACCAGTTACATTGTCTCTTACCGGCATAGAACAAGGCTGTCTCGTGTCCCTCCCACCTCTGGTGTACTTTGGTCCACTGGTTTTGCCAGAAGTCTCCTGATGCTCCCCAAAACCTCTGCAGATGCCTGGGAGGCACAGGGAAAAGGCTATGGTTACAACTAGTCCCACAAATCTGTGGTTGCAATAACAATTCAATATTGTTCTTATTACTCTAAAATGGAACAAATTCATATTATTCCAGTGTTCACAGTGTAAATATCGCATTGGTTCATGTTTGTTCTGAAATCATCTCTTGTCCCTACAGTGGATGTTTGTTGTTATTACCATGTTAAGGAGTTCCCAAAGGCTGCCAGGACAAAGAGGCCAGATCCAATGACGATGACCGCTTTCATCACCGAGTCCAAAAGGCCTCCTGGGGCCTCCTATAGGAAGAGAAAAACAATATTTATATAAACAAATCTGCTCTATGACCCAACAGTCAGGTTGCCTTCACAACTCTTTACTTTTCAATTGCTCACTCTCTCAAGTCACCTTCTGCAATGATCACTATTTCCTCAACTCACATCATCATGTGTATAAACTGTATATATTCCCTCTGCACTGGATAGAATAAAATGCAGTCCTACAAGTTAGACCTGTACTGACACGTATCCAGATAAGTACAGTCAAGTAGCATAGGTCACTCCTTTTAGCCTGCAAAACAATCGCACCTGACACAGAGTACAAGGAGTGAAATGTTAAACAAGACTGCTACCCAGGCTAGAAAGAGACTGTCTATGACTCGGTCTTACTTGTTCAACAAATGCATCGGGAACATCCAGATGTCAATTGCACTGATGCTCTTACCTGTCTTTGACTGCTTGGGTTCATCTGGACAGGGACCTGACCTTTGCTGTTCATTTGAGTGACGTCGCCCTTCATGTCTTAAAAGAAAACACATTTAATGTATATAATGCAGGGTGCCATACTCTTATGTAACATGTTTTCTTTTCACAAAGCCCTGGCTGTCCTGACGGGGTCAAACTTTATTGTCCAAATGCTCCGAATACAACAAGTGTAGACTTTAACATGAAATGCTTACTTACAAGCCCCTAAATATTTACCAAGTACACTCAAATAAAAAAGTAACACAATAAGAATAACAATGAGGAGGCTATATAATGTTTTATGATTGATTTATATTGTCCAAAATCCTGTCGAATCGTATGATTTTACAACAATAGGATCGTGGCTGGAACGTACAGTTGCAGGTTGATGTATAATCGGATTACCATTCATTTGAGCTCGGATTTTCAAACAAATTCCTGAGGATAACAAGCAAGATTGGCATGCATTCTACCAAGATTAGTGAAAACAATCTTACCGACAATGATTCTATAGAAGTGTGCATCTATATTTTTTGAAATGATAAGGTTGTTCTTAACAAAAGCTTGCAGTGAAAAATGGCTAAATCTAATCCGGGTATATCTTTTGGATCAACCAGACAACAGTCTGTTTACATTGGGCAACAAAAGCAGGCTAGTGTAAATTCTGCATGCCAAGCATAGGCCTAACTAACCCAATATGTAGGCCTACTATTTAGGAGCCTAAACATTCCCCATACTTGTTAAAGGTCCAAGGAACTTATTCAGTACGTTATTTTCAGAAGTAGACTGGCTCTGCATCGATTCACAATTGCGATACGGTTCTAGAAACATAAAGCACTTTACTTTCATATCACATCATAATACACACCCTGTAGGCTACACTGTTTTGACCGGCTTTGCAGTCAAGTGTTTCTCAGCGATAACACATTTCTGGCAGCCTTCTTTGTGTTACACGCAGGTGTTTGGCGCGTACTAGACAGTTAAATTAGCGGTCCCTCGGTCTTCCACGCTATAACGTGGAGATGGTCGCGTGGGAACAAGACCCCTGTCAAGGTGTGTGTCAACTTGATGCTTTTTGAAAATTGTTTCTCGCTGATATGAAAGGTCCTTTGGTTCCCAAAACCGTACCGCAAGCAATGCGTGTGATAATGTTCAGACCGAGCGCAGGGGCTCTTACTGACGCCTTCCTCCAATGATGTGTCATTGAAACGAGAGTCCTGGTCAAGGACTAAAAACACAGTTGGCTAAATAGACTAAGACTGCCCTGTTGACTGATTTTTTTTACAGATTGCACAAGGCTCAGTGAAATTGATAGCCTGTAGAATATAGTAAACTCCAGATCAGTATCCAATCCAACGTCAATAGAAGGAGATGAGCGCAATATGTAGATACGGGTAGCCTGCTACTTACTGCTGTAGTTTCATCGGACGATCGCAATCTGCGCAACTACGTTTCCAGTCGGTAGGTTATATGCAGCCTATTTTTTCACGTACAAGTCGCAGCTTCAATTGGATGGATTTTCAACCCTATACGACTTATGATTGGTGGATAAATTGTCAGCTGACCGCGAAAAGACGCACAAGGCTGCGCTCTCCTTTATCTTCGTCTCGATGATGGCTTTTGTTATCTTCTGTCTTCTACATGTGTCCAGGTGAAGGTTGAACGAACTGTTAATGGCCTTTTGTTATCGCCTTTCCCCTGAAACCCTGGCCGGGTTGAGCGGGGGATTGTTTTTATTCCCTGTGAAACGTTATAGCAGACTATACGGACTTCGCCTTTTCCTCTGGTTAGATTCAAGATTGGGACTGAATTGGGCCACTGTCAATTCCAGATCTGAAATTGATTCTGTGTTTCTGGACTAGGTTTAGTATAGAATAGAAAATAATAACTTTATTTTTACGGTCTTATGTTGACTTTGTTGCACAACATTCAACAAGTGATGACCATACCTTTCTTATACAGTAAAGGGTCTGAAAAATTCAGAGGAAAAGTTGGTTTTACTTTCGGACATTCAACAGACATTCGCCAAAAGCCATTTAAAATTGTAAAAATCAATAACGAATTGATTGTCACAGAAACATAAAAATTGATGTGATTTATTCTATAAATGTCTAACATACTTTTACAACTTTTGTTTTGAGTAACAATTCCAGTTTTGATTTGATAGAGGGCATGTAGTCCGTCTAGAGAGCGTGTGGTCAAAGTTCTAACGAGTCTGTTATACCCTATTGGAAGGTGCCTGGCATAAAATCCTGCATCTTCAGTCATATTAAATTAGATTACAGGAAAAAACTACGGGATGAAGGGATCAGGCCTCACTAACAAAGAAGACATGTGGATGGATCAAGAGGACCAACACAACCAAGAGGATCAACATGGACATTCCATTAAAAGAACATCAAATTGATCAGAATACAGTGTAGACATTGTTAATGTTGTAAATGACTATTGTAGCTGGAAATGGCTGATTTCTTTATGGAATATCTACATAGGTGTACAGTACAGAGGCCCATTATCAGCAACCATCAAATCAAATCAAATGTATTTATATAGCCCTTCTTACATCAGCTGATTTATCAAAGTGCTGTACAGAAACCCAGCCTAAAAGGAAGAAACCTAGAGAGGAACCAGGCTATGAGGGGTGGCCAGTCCTATTCTGGCTGTGCTGGGTGGAGATTATAACAGAACATGGCCAAGATGTTCAAATGTTCATAAATGACCAGCATGGTCAAATAATAATAACCACAGTAGTTGTCGAGGGTGCAACAAGTCAGCACCTCAGGAGTAAATACCAGTTGGATTTTCATTGCCGATCATTGAGAGTATCTCTACCGCTCCTGCTGTCTCTAGAGAGTTGAAAACAGCAGGTCTGGGACAGGTAGCACGTCTGGTGAAGAGGTCAGGGATCCATAGCCGCAGGCAGAACAGTTTAAACTGGAGCAGCAGCACGGCCAGGTGGACAGGGGACAGCAAGGAGTCATCATGCCAGGTAGTCCTGAGGCATGGTCCTAGGGCACAGGTCCTCCGAGACAGACACATCACTCCTGTGTTCCAATAGCTAATCCAAATGAATTATTTTAAAAGGCTAATAATTACAAAACCCTTTTGTAATTATGTTAGTACAGCTGAAAACTGTTGTACTGATTAAAGAAGCAATAAAACTGTCATTTTGACTAGTTGAGTATCTGGAGCAACAGCATTTGTGGGTTCGATTACAGGCTCAAAATGGTTAGAAACAAAAAGTTCCAAAACGTGTACAGACTGGCTTAATAACTCCAACAGTCTATCTCCTTTCCCAGTTTCATCAACAGTTTCAATTCACGCTGTTCCAGATGCATAGGGGGTTGTACCTAATGAAGTCACCACTGGATCTATAGACTTTCCAGAATGGTATTAAACGTTGAGTTGTAAGTGTTGAACAGTTGAATCTATTACCCCAGGAGATGGTAACATTCAGCTTGTCTGGGGATGACAAAGCAGGACTTCAACAAAGCCAAAATAGAAAATGATTGAAAGGGGCTTCTGTCACGCCCTGGTCGAAGTATTTTGTGTTTATTTTCATTTATTTGGTCAGGCCAGGGTGTGGCATGGGTTTTTGTATGTGGTGTGTTGGGTTTGTAGCTTAGTGGGGTGTTCTAGTGAAGTCTATGGCTGTCTGAAGTGGTTCTCAATCAGAGGCAGGTGTTTATCGTTGTCTCTGATTGGGAACCATATTTAGGCAGCCATATTCTTTGGGTGTTTTGTGGGTGATTGTCCTTAGTGTTCCTGTCTCTGTGTTTTGTTGTCACTAGATAGGCTGTTAGGTTTTCTCACGTTTATTGTTTTGTTAGTTTGTTCATGTTCGGTTTCTTAATTAAAAAACATGAATAACAACCACGTTGCATTTTGGTCCGACTCTACTTCACCCAAAGAAAGCCGTTACAGAATCACCCACCACAACAGGATCAAGCGGCGTGGTAACGGGCAACAGCAGCAAAAGGAGGAAAGGACATGGGAGGACGTTATGGACAGCAAGAGTATGGACTATACGACTTGGGAGGAGATAGACAGGTGGGCGGTCGACCCAGGGAGAGTGCCGGAGCCCACCTGGGATTCGATGGAGCAGTGCGCGGAAGGTTATCGGAGAATGGAGTTGGCGAAGCAAGCACAGCGGCACGGACGGAAGCCCGAGAGTCAGCCCCCAAAATTTCTTAGGGGGTCTAACAGGGAGTATGGCTACGCCAGGTAGGAGACCTGCGCAAACTCCCTGTGCTTACCGGGGGGCTAGAGAGACCGGGCAGACACCGTGTTATACTGTGGTGCGCACAGTGTCTCCAGTGCAGGTGCATAGCCCGGTGCGGTACATTCCAGCTCCGCGTATCGGCCGGGCTAGAGTGAGCGTCGAGCCAAGTGCCATGAAGCTGGCTCTACGCATCTGGTCCCCAGTGCGTCTCCTTGGGCCGGCTTACATGGCACCAGCCTTGCGCACGGTGTCTCCGGTTCGCCTGCATAGCCTAGTGCTGGCTATTCCACCTCGCCGCACTGGCAGGGTGACCAGGACCATTCAACCAGGTAAGGTTGGGCAGGCTCTGTGCTCAAGAGCTCCAGTGCGCCTGCACGGTCCGGTCTACCCAGTACCACCTCCACACCCCAGCCCTCCGGTAGCAGCTCCCCGCACCAGGCTTCCTGTGCGTGTCCTCGGCCCAGTACCACCAGTGCCAGCACCACGCATCAGGTCTACAGTGCGCCTCGCCTGTCCAGCGCTGCCAGAGCCTTCCTCCTCTTCAGCGCTGCCGGAGTCTCCCGCCTGTTTAGCGCTGCCGGAGTCTCCCGCCCAGAACTGCCAGTCTGCAAGGAGCTGCCAGTCTGCAAGGAGCTGCCAGTCTGCAAGGAGCTGCCAGTCTGCAAGGAGCTGCCAGTCTGCAAGGAGCTGCCAGTCTGCAAGGAGCTGCCAGTCTGCAAGGAGCTGCCAAAGCTGCCAGTCTGCAAGGAGCCGCCAGAGCTGCCAGTCTGCAAGGAGCCGCCAGAGCTGCCAGTCTGCAAGGAGCCGCCAGAGCTGCCAGTCTGCAAGGAGCCGCCAGAGCTGCCAGTCTGCATGGAGCCGCCAGAGCTGCCAGTCTGCATGGAGCCGCCAGAGCTGCCAGTCTGCATGGAGCCGCCAGAGCTGCCAGTCTGCATGGAGCCGCCAGAGCTGCCAGTCTGCATGGAGCCGCCAGAGCTGCCAGTGCATGGAGCAGCCAGAGCTGCCAGTGCATGGAGCAGCCAGAGCTGCCAGTGCATGGAGCAGCCAGAGCCGCCAGTCTGCATGGAGCAGCCAGAGCCGCCAGTCTGCATGGAGCAGCCAGAGCCGCCAGTCTGCATGGAGCAGCCAGAGCCGCCAGTCTGCATGGAGCAGCCAGAGCCGCCAGTCAGCATGGAGCAGCCAGAGCCGCCAGTAAGCATGGAGCAGCCAGAGGGGCCAGTCAGCATGGAGCAGCCAGAGCCGCCAGTCAGCATGGAGCAGCCAGAGCCGCCAGTCAGCATGGAGCAGCCAGAGCAGCCAGTCTGCATGGAGCCGCCAGAGCTGCCAGTCTGCATGGAGCCGCCAGAGCTGCCAGTCTGCATGGAGCCGCCAGAGCTGCCAGTCTGCATGGAGCCGCCAGAGCTGCCAGTGCATGGAGCAGCCAGAGCTGCCAGTGCATGGAGCAGCCAGAGCTGCCAGTGCATGGAGCAGCCAGAGCCGCCAGTCTGCATGGAGCAGCCAGAGCCGCCAGTCTGCATGGAGCAGCCAGAGCCGCCAGTCTGCATGGAGCAGCCAGAGCCGCCAGTCTGCATGGAGCAGCCAGAGCCGCCAGTCAGCATGGAGCAGCCAGAGCCGCCAGTAAGCATGGAGCAGCCAGAGGGGCCAGTCAGCATGGAGCAGCCAGAGCCGCCAGTCAGCATGGAGCAGCCAGAGCCGCCAGTCAGCATGGAGCAGCCAGAGCAGCCAGTCAGCATGGAGCAGCCAGAGCAGCCAGTCAGCATGGAGCAGCCAGAGCTGCCAGTCAGCATGGAACAGCCAGTCAGCATGGAGCAGCCAGAACTGCCAGTCAGCCAGACTCTTCCAGATCTGCCAGTCAGCCAGACTCTTCCAGATCTGCCAGTCAGCCAGACTCTTCCAGATCTGCCAGTCAGCCAGACTCTTCCAGATCTGCCAGTCAGCCAGGATCTGCCAGATCTGCCAGTCAGCCAGGATCTGCCAGAACCGCCAGTCAGCCAGGATCTGCCGGATCCAACTACCTGCCAGAGCTTCCTCTCAGTGCCGAGCTTCCTCTCAGTGCCGAGCTTCCTCTCAGTGCCGAGCTGCCCCTCAGTGCCGAGCTGCCCCTCAGTGCCGAGCTGCCCCTCAGTGCCGAGCTGCCCCTCAGTCCCGAGCTGCCCCTCAGTGCCGAGCTGCCCCTCAGTCCCGAGCTTCCCCTCAGTCCAGTGGGGTTCTGGGTGAGGACTACTAGGCCATGGTCGGCGGCGAGGGTAGACTATCCAGGGACGCGAGGAGGAGGGACTAAGACTTTGATAGAGTGGGGTCCACGTCCCGCGCCGGAGCCGCCACCATGGACAGACGCCCACCCGGACCCTCCCCTATGGTTTTTGGTGTGCGTCCGGGAGTCCGCACCTTGGGGGGTTCTGCCACGCCCTGGTCGAAGTATTTTGTGTTTATTTTCATTTATTTGGTCAGGCCAGGGTGTGGCATGGGTTTTTGTATGTGGTGTGTTGGGTTTGTAGCTTAGTGGGGTGTTCTAGTGAAGTCTATGGCTGTCTGAAGTGGTTCTCAATCAGAGGCAGGTGTTTATCGTTGTCTCTGATTGGGAACCATATTTAGGCAGCCATATTCTTTGGGTGATTGTCCTTAGTGTTCCTGTTTCTGTGTTTTGTTGTCACTAGATAGGCTGTTAGGTTTTCTCACGTTTATTGTTTTGTTAGTTTGTTCATGTTCGGTTTCTTCATTAAAAAACATGAATAACAACCACGCTGCATTTTGGTCCGACTCTACTTCACCCAAAGAAAGCCGTTACAGCTTCTTTGCTGTTAAATTAGAGACGTATAAATAAATGACTGTTGTAACTTGTAACTACTTTAAAATGTGGAACTGTTGCACTAAAAATGCAAACATTGATTTGGCATACAATTTAAGATTGTAAACATTGTACAACTTTATATAAACATTGTCTGACTTCATATAGAACAAATTGCACTTGAAATGAACATTTCTTTAAAGTTATTGCAAATATATGCATATTTTCACATTTGTTCTGTGATAATCACTGAATTAGTTATTGATTTCTTCTTTAAATGTAATATTTGAGATTTTCTGTATTTCTATCAAATCAAAACTGGAATTTTTACTCACAAGAAAGTTTGTAAAAGTATACTAGACATTTATTGAATAAATCTTACCTAGTTTGATGTTTCTGTGACAAATGGTGAATTAGTTATTGATTTATACCGTTTTAAATGACATTTTATAGATGTTATGTATTTCTTGTATTTCTCACAAGAAAGGTTGTAAAAGTATACTAGACATTTATAGAATAAATAATACCTAGCTTGATTGTCATAATCAGTGAATTAGTTATCGAAAAATAGCTTTAAATGGCATTTTATAGATGTTGTGTATTTCTATCAAATTAAAACTGGAATGTTTACTCAAAGCAAATGTAAAAGTATGCTAGACATTTATTGAATAAATCATATCCAGTCTGATGTTTCTGTGACAAACGGTGAAGTTAGTTAATGATTTTTACATTTGTAAATGGCTTTTGGCAAATGTCTGAATATCTGAATGTGTGAATATAAAAATATATTTTCCTCTGTCTGAAAAATAGGTATAGGAGTGGAATTGGTTGCCTTGGCATGAGAGACTGATTAAACAGATTTTCAAACATAATCTATGTGAGAATATCAGGAAATGACAAGTCCTCTGTCTGCCCCAGCTGTCCTACTATGCCAGTTGCATGTGTTTAACTGAAAGTATTCCTTCTCCCAAGAGTTTATGGATTGATGTCAAATGACTATAAATCATCTGTATAACTCCATCTCTGTCATATTATGGAGAGGTTTCATATTAGTGATTGAATGCTGTATAATTCAAGAGCACTCGACAAGTTAATATTTGCATTATGGGAATAAATTATGTAAATGTCAGCATGTATTTGTATACCAGCCAGTAACCCCCGCCAACAAACACTACTCATGTAGTCAGATGTCTTTTAGACTCTGCTGATAGAACAAAAGGCCACAACATCTCTTTCAACTTTCACCTGATTAGCTTAGCCTAAATTGCCTTACAGGTAACTTGTCTGCTATATGGCATATTTTAAGTAGAGAAGCTCCAACGCACCTGCTAATAACCTACTGCACTCTGGATGTCACTCCCTGACCTGAGTATTCTTTGTTTTCTTTATATATTTTGGTTAGGTCAGGGTGTGACATGGGTGAAGTATGTGTTTTTGTACTGTCTAGGGTTTTTTGTAGGTTTATGGGGTTGTTTACCATCTAGGTGTTTATGTATGTCAATGGTTGCCTAGATTGGTTCTCAATTTGAGGCGGCTGTTTATCGTTGTCTCTGATTGGGAACCATATTTAGGCAGCCATCTTCTTTTGGTATTTCGTGGGTTATTGTCTATGTGATGTTGCATGTTTGCACTCAGTTTTGATAGCGGTCTAGTTAGTTAGTTAGTTAGTTAGTTAGTTAGTTAGTTAGTTAGTTAGTTAGTTAGTTAGTTAGTTAGTGTACTTCGTGTTTTTTCGTCTTTCATTAAAAAGATGTATTCACATCACGCTGCGCTTTGGTGTCCTCACTATGACGATCGTGACACTGGAGTGCATTACACTACTGAAACATTGTACTGCAACGTTGTTGTGTAAAATAATAATAAGCCTGTGTATATTGGGGAAGACTGGGTTTGGGTGAAAGATAATTCAATAATATCATGAATGTGAGCCAATCTTCCAATCTAGCCAATTAGCACTTGACTTTCACTTTCTAGAATTTCATCTCTGACCTCTAACCCCAGACGGGTCACAGGAAGATCAAGGTCTGGTTCCAGGCAGACTATATTGCAGAAGTGGTATTGCATCAACCAATGGCAGGCGTCTGCAATGTAATCAGCCTAAAACGCAGCTTTCGCAAGTGTCCGGCATTGGGATGGCTGGACTGACTGTTAATTTACTTTTGGTAGAAACTAGAGGTAGTATATTTTCTTAACCAACAATGCACCTCAAGAAATAGAGTTAAGGGCTTGTCAGTAAGCATTTCACCTGTTGTGTTCGGTGCATGTGACAAATACAATTTGATATTATTAGTGGAGTTATCAGACAGCACCTGATGTGGAACCTCACCTCTTGCCTTCTAGATTAGATGTCTTGTTCAAAAGCCTAGATAATTGAGACTAGATCAGAAGAGACTGGTGGTATTTCAAAAAATTGTATAGGAAAGAAGGCCATACCACTTCAACCATGTGAAAATCTACAATCCATTTACAATCCATTTGTTGGATGGTAATCTGCTCTTACCATATTTGTTTTATTAGAATTGATGTATTTGTTAATGCTTTAGTAAGTTTTTTGTGAGGGTCTGTATCAATGGAAAAATATACAAGCATTTCCCTCACCAGACATTATGCCAATGAAAATGTATATTAATGTAATAATGTACATACCAATGATAACGTACACCCTCTCTCTCTCAATGCTGTAATGACCTCTAGTGTGGCAACAGTCTCACTACACCTGCATATGCTCATAAACTCAGCAAAAAAAGAAACGCCCCTTTTCAGGACCCTGTCTTTCATAGACAATTAGTAAAAAATACAAATAACTTCACAGATTTTCATTGTAAAAGGTTTAAAAACGGTTTCCTATGAATGTTCAATGAATCATAATTAATGGACATGCACCTGTGGAACGGTCGTTAAGACGCTAACAGCTTACAGACGGTAGGCTATTACAGTTATGAAAACTTAGGACACTAAAGAGGCCTTTCTACTGACTCTGAAATACACCAAAAGAAAGATGCCCAGGGTCCCTGCTCATCTGTGTGAACGGGCCTTAGGCATGCTACAAGGAGGCATGAGGACTGCAGATGTGGCCAGGGCAATAAATTGCAATGTCCGTACTGTGAGACACCTAAGACAGCGCTACAGGGAGACAGGAAGGAAAGCTGATTGTCCTCGCAGTGGCAGACCATGTGTAACAACACTTGCAAAGGATCGATACATCCAAACATCACACCTGTGGGACAGGTACAGGATGGCAACAACAACTTCCCGAGTTATACCGGGAACGTACAATCCCTCCATCAGTGCTCAGACTGTCCGCAATAGGCTGAGAGAAGCTGGAATGAGGGCTTGTAGGCCTGTTGTAAGGCATGTCCTCACCAGACATCACCGGCAACAACGTCGCCTATGGGCACAAACCCACCATCGCTGGACCAGACGGGACTGGCAAAAAGTGCTCTTCACTGACGAGTCGTGGTTTTGTCTCACCAGGGTGATGGTCGGATTCGTGTTTATCGTCGAAGGAATGAGCGTTGCACCGAGGCCTGTACTCTGGAGCGGGATCGATTTGGAGGTGGAGGGTCCATCATGGTCTGGGGCGGTGTGTCACAGCATCATCGGACTGAGTTTGTTGTCATTGCAGGCAATCTCAACGCTGTGCGTTACAGGGAAGACATCCTCCTCCCTCATGTGGTACCCTTCCTGCAGGCTCATCCTCACATGACCCTTCAGCATGACAATGCCACCAGCCATACTGCTCGTTCTGTGTGTGATTTCCTGCAAGACAGGAATGTCAGTGTTCTGCCATGGTCAGCGAAGAGCCTGGATCTCAATCCCATTGAACACGTCTGGAACCTGTTGGATCGGAGGGTGAGGGATAGAGCCATTCCCCCCAGAAATGCCCGGGAACTTGCAGGTGCCTTGGTGGAAGAGTGGGGTAACATCTCACAGCAAGAACTGGTAAATCTGGTGCAGTCTATGAGGAGGAGATGCACTGCACTGCAGTACTTAATGCAGATTGTGGCCACATCAGATACTGACTGTTACTTTTCTTAATTTTGACCCCCCGTTGTTAATGGACACATTATTCTATTGCTATTAGACACATGTCTGTGGAACTTATTCAGTTTGTCTCAGTTGTTGAATCTTGTTATGTTCATACAAATATTTACACATGTTAAGTTTGCTGAAAATAAACGCAGTTGGCAGTGAGAAGACGTTTCTTGTTTTTTTGAGTTTATGGGGATGGGGATCTGTGAAACTCACTCCTCAGCCTGAAGTGTTTCCACTTGCGCTGGCGAATAGCTAGCTTTTCGTAGGCACGACTTGGTAAGATGCTTTAGGGTGGTCGCTGTGTGTTTGTGAGGCAGAGTTCCTGGGTTTGAGCCTTGGTATGAGCTGAATCAGGAGGAAGTGGTAGGCCTACTACCGAAGCAAGCAGTGTGACATCCTTTACACATTAACATCCAAAAATCTAACCTATGTCAAGATGTTTGATATTAAAAAGGGTTTGATAGGCTACTATTGAATGCTGCAGAATCCCCCCCACATCAATCACACCTGAAAAACTGCCCTTTTCATCCTGCTGTTGCGCTTGTTTACACTGAGCTGCACTGGGGTAAGACACAGTGGTGCCGGCCCGAGATGTCGGTCGGAAAACGTACCTTAATGCAGGGATGGGATATGCCACTGTTCTTCAAATTTTAACTTTATCCACACTGATACATCGAGAATATTTAAATGCTGCTAGTTTTCCCAGAAAACTTCCCTTTTTGTCTTCATGCTAGCTAGCAGTATACAGAGCAGCCATTATAGAATAGACATTGCCGAAGTCGAGGATCTGGTGGTCAGTTTTACGAGGGTATGTTTGGCAGCATGAGTGAAGGATGCTTTGTTGCAAAATAGGAAGCCAATTCTAGATTTAACTTTGGATTGGAGATGTTTGATGTGAATCTGGAATGAGAGTTTAAAGTCTAACCAGACACCTAGGTATTTGTAGTTGTCCACATATTCTAAGTCAGAACCGTCCAGAGTAGTGATGCTGGGCGGGCGGGCAGGTGTAGGCAGCGATCGGTTGAATAGCATGGATTTAGTTTTACATGTATTTAAGAGCAGTTGGAGGCTACGGAAGGAGAGTTGTATGGCATTGAAGCTCGTCTGGAGGGTAGTTAACACAGTGTCCAAAGAAGGGCCAGAAGTATACAGAATGGTGTCGTCTGCGTAGAGGTGGATCAGAGACTCACCAGCAGCAAGAGCGACATCATTGACATATACAGAGAAAAGAGTTGGCCCAAGAATTGAACCCCGTGGCACCCCCATAGAGACTGCCTGAGGCCCGGACAACAGGCAGTCTCGATTTGACACACTGAACTCTATCGGAAAAGCAGTTGGTGAACCAGTTGAGGCAATAATTTGAGAAACCGAGGCTGTTGAGTCTGCTCATGAGGATGGGGTGATTGACAGAGTCGAAAGCCTTGGCCAGGTCAATAAATACGGCTGCACAGTATTGTTTCTTATCGATGGCGGTTAAGATATCGTTTAGGACCTTGAGCGTGGCTAAGGTGCACCCAGGTGCATTTTTAAAGAATAACCAGGCATCCTCTACTGACGGGATGAGGTCAATATCCTTCCAGGATACCTGGGCCAGGTCGATTAGAAAGTCCTGCTCACTGAAGTGTTTCAGGGAGCGTTTGACAATGATGAGTGGAGGTCGTCGTTTGACCCCTGAACCATTACGGATACAGGCAATGAGGCAGTGATCGGTGAGATCTTGGTTGAAAACAGCAGAGGTGTATTTAGAGGGCAAGTTGGTTAGGATGATATCTATGAGGGTTCCCATGGTTACGGCTTTTGGGTTGTACCTGGTAGGTTCATTGATAATTTGTGAGATTGAGGGCAACAAGCTTAGATTGTAGGATGGCCGTGGTGTTAAGCATGTCCCAGTTTAGGTCACCTAACAGCACGATCCCTGAAGATAGATGGGGGAAATCAGTTCACATATGGTGTCCAGAGCAGAGCTGGGGTCAGAGGGTTGTCTATAGCAGGCGGCAACAGTGAGAGACTTGTTTTTAGAGAGGTGGATTTTTAAAAGTAGAAGTTAAAATTGTTTGGGTAAAGATCTGTATAGTAGGACAGAAACCAGGTGATGTCATCTCATATGTGGGTGGTGGAACTGAAGGGTTGGATAAGGTATGTTGAGTAGGGCTAGAGGCTCTATAGTGAAATAAGCCAATAAACACTAACCAAAACAGCAATGGGCAAGGCATATTGACATTAAGGAGAGGCATGCTTAGCCGAGTGATCGTAAGTCCAGTGAGTAGTGAGGTTGGTTGGGGTCATGGCGATTCAGACAGCTAGCCGGGCCATGGGTAGCAAGCTAGCAGAAGATGGAGGTCTGTTTTTATCCACCTCGTGCATTTCCATCGGTAGATTAATGGAGTTATGTGTGGTAGAGGGGACCAATCCAAATGGCAAAATAGTTATAGTTATAGTGGCCCAGGAAAATTGTCCGATAGACCTATTCAGCTAGCAGCCGATATGCTCAAGACAGCTAATGAATAATGGCCATTCAGGTTACATCGCGATGGGGGGGGGCCAGTTGGATAACTCCCTTGGGCAGATAACGTTGGTTGTCCAGTCGTGAAGGCCCGGTGGGGCTCCGCATCGGCAGTAAAAGGGGTCCGGATAGGTGATTGTAGCCCAGGAGTGGCTGATGGAACTCTTCAGCTGGCTAGCTCCGGAATAATTGATGTTTGCTCCGGGATCGACGTAAGCCAATAGTCACACGGATAGCAGCCAGCTAGCTGCGAGATCCAAGTGGAAATGTCCAGAGCTTGCGGTAGGGATCCGGGGATATGGAGAGAAAATAGGTCCGGTATGCTCTGGTCTGAGTCGCGTTGTACAAAACTGCCGATAGCTTTCCGAGCTAAAGGATAGCTGATGACCGCTAGCCATGGTTAGCTGAATACTAACGTTAGCTAGTGAAATGGCTAACTTCTGGCTAGCTTCTGTTGTGGATTTCAGATCTGAGGTGAATAACACTTTTAGAAGACACAAACAGATTCACACCACATTTGGTGAGGCGGGTTGCAGGAGAGTGTCTTGAAGTTGAGTTTTTAGAATATTTTTTAAATACATATAAATAAAAAGATAGGCAAAAAAAAATATATATTTATACACGGGACACGACGAGGACAAAGGACGCCTGACTGCTACGCCATCTTGGATATGATGTATTATGTATAACCTACCTAAAAGCAAGAGATCGCTATGTGCACAGGTCAGATCAGGGATTTTGCCTCTGCGTATTGAAACATGGTAAGATCAGGGATTTTGCCTCTGCATATTGAAACAGGTAAGATCAAGGATATTGTCCCTGCGTATTGAAACAGGTCAGATCAGGGATATTGCCTCTGTGTACTGAAACAGGTATTGTGGTGACGCGCGTAGCGTGTGCTACGGGTGGGTGCTGCTATGGTGACCTCAAAGAAATAGAGAATGAAGCTCATTGCATCCTCTATTGCCCTTTCTACCACAATATACGCTTGCTCTTATTCCAGAAAGCCCACCTGATCTACCCTGGCATTATGTGACTGAGTGATAAGGAGACAGACCACCAGACATACCCTGGCATTGTGTGACAGTGATGAGGACCCAGACCACCAGATATACCCTAGAATTATGTGGCTGAGTGATGAGGAGAAACTGTAATGGTTTTCTGTCCATTGTGTATTTCCGTTTGCGGAATTTTAAAGTAAAACCTGGAATAAAGAAACGTATAAAACCTACCTATAATTAAATTGTAATAATATTTATCTTCTATGTGGTAAA